>NW_025534777.1:17500-154034 GCF_020615455.1 Coregonus clupeaformis
CGTAGGTAGGTAGTTGTAGTTAGGTATTGTAGGTAGTTTATTTAGGTAGTTATTGTAGGTTTCCGTAGGTAATTATTGTAGGTAAGTATTGTTTACGGCGGAGCCCGGAGAAAGCACGAGGCTAGCTAGCTAAGCGGGTAGCTACTGGTAACGTTTAGCAACGGTGGAGAGTTGTTTCCAATGTTAATGTGCTAGCTAGCCAACGTTTCATTTTTGCTGCGTTATGAAAGGAACTGACACGGACACGAATTATAGTTTAGTGTGTTAACACACTATTGGTAGTTTGTTGTAACCAAGTATTGGTGGCTAAACTGTGTGTTATTGGATGCTAGCATGCTAGTTAGCCATGGCGTCATAGTTAGGCATCGTGGGCTGTTGTGGGTAGTTACTGTAGGTTAGCATTGTTTTTCGGTGGTGCCGGGTCTAGCACGAAGCTAGCTAGCTGGCCGTTCTTCAAACAAAGTCAACACAGTGGCCATTGCTAGCTAGCCAACACGACCAGCTAACTGTACTGTAGTAGCTAAATACAATATACTTATGCTAGCTAGCCAACCTTTAATTATTGCTGCGTTATGAAAGGAACTAGACACGGACGCGAATGATCTGTTTAGTGTGTTAACACACTATTGGTAGTCTGTTGTAACCAAGTATTGGTGCTAAACTGTGTGTTATTGGATGCTAGCATGCTAGTTAGCTATGGTGTCATAGTTAGGCATCGTGGGCTGTTGTGGGTAGTTAATGTAGGTTGGCATTGTCTTCGGTGTAGCACGTTACTGCTCTCTTCAACTTAATGGTGCCCACTTTATCTGGGATGGAGTCTCCTCTCCATCTCTCCAGGTTTGACATCACACTGGCTAGAGGAACCTGGTGTACCCGCCACCCGCCAGTAGCTGTCATTTGATTTGAACTGTCTAATCAGAGACTTCAACACATTAGTGCCCACAATGAGTTCATCAACCTGCCCATCAACAATAAGCACTGGGACTACATAACAGAAGCCATAAAGTTGAATTTTTAAGTCACACATGCCCACTGGGCTAGTTTGTTCCCACCACAACCCACCAGGATGATGTCTGGAAGGAGCTAGAAAGTTCCCCTCTACCACTCCTGCCTCCCTCAACCGAGGTACAATATCTGCGCGCAGAGTAGTAGCCATGGACCCACTATCTAACATCCCCTTCAGCTCAACTTTATCCTGTACTAGCACAGTGGTGTAAAACAAACTGTCATTCTGAGTAATTCTCATTGTGTTCTGAAAAATGACTGTGTTGTTCTTGGGTACTGACTCACAAAAGTAAGAATAAACAGATTGGATATCATCATCAGTGGAGGAAAAATAAGAATGCCCCACATTGCCCCCTCGAACAGAGGTTTTTCAGAACGGAGGTTTTAGCAGACGCTCTTATCCAGGTCGCTGCAGCGACTTACAGTTAGTGCATACGTTACTTTTTTTTTCATACCCCGTGGGAATCGAACCCACAACCCTGGCGTTGCAAACACCATGCTCTACGAACTGAGCCGGCCATTCCCTCCACTACCCTAGGCGACGCTGGTCCAATTGTGCGCCGCCCCATGGGTCTCCCGGTCGCGGCCGGCTACGACAGAGCCTGGATTCGAACCAGGATCTCTAGTGGCACAGCTAGCACTGCGATGCAGTGCCTTAGACCACTGCGCCACTCACAGACTGAGAGCTGAGTATTGCTGACCAGAGCCTTCTCTAACAAAGTCAAAACTTTCTTTAATGTCCCACCCTCAGATACAGATGGTGCCTGGTCTGGTTCACGGCCACATTGAGAAAAAGATGACACATTAGGTCTTTTCACAGGACCCACTCCCTCCTGAGGGCAGTCAAAAACAGCAGCAACCTGCTGTGAAAGTTGTGTTCTACATGCATTACGTTCCCTTAACAGTTCATCCAACCGATCCTGTACCTCACTGGCTGTCCAGTCACGAATGGGTTTGCTCTTGAACACTTGGGCCAACTCTTTATCAGGACAGTTGCGTACAAACATGACTGCCAACTCTGAGCACTGATTGGGTAAGGTCCTGCCCTCACTCACAAAGTACTGTTCGGCTGCCTCTGCAGCTTTGTTAAGCCTAATCCAGAAATCTATTGGACCCTCATTAGCATATGGTTTGATTGAATAGAAATCAGCTAATGGCATACCTGAGCAGACAGTATCCCCAAAGTGTTGCTTGAAAACACTGAACACCGCCTTAACATCTGTGACAACAAGGTTGTTACGCTTCCAGACTTTGGTCACATCCCGTGCCCTCCCCATGAGCCTAGACATCACCTCCCCAACATTCCCAGACCCAGTGTAACCCCTCTTCTCTAGGTAGACTTCCATTAACTCCTCCCACTCCAGGACAGAGTACTTATCTGAGCCATCACCCCTAAAAAGAGGTGGAGCACTAACATCTGACTTCACAACCAGATTCAGCTTGGACGCATCAATAAAGGTTGACCCACACTGCTCAGGCAGGGGAAACTGCTGGGGTTGGTGAGGGGGACGGGCAGGAGAAAGACTTGAAACCCCAGGCTGCAGTAAACTCGCTCTGATAGATTCTCCTATCTCTGAACCAATCTGCTTAATAAGGTCACTAAGCTGACTCGGAGGCGTCCCATTATCACCGAGTACTGTGGATGATGGTACATCAAAAGACAGAGGTGGGATACCCTGGTCAGGTGGAACAAACAGCCTACCCCTCCCAGTGCTTGCAAACTCAGGACTAGCAAACGCTCTACTCCCAGGAGCTGACTGTACAATTGGTGTAAATGGAAGGACACCCCTCCCTCTACCCACACTAAAATCCCCAGCATAACACGTCTTATGGATTTGAGAATCTTCCATGGCTCAACAGAGCACTAAAATACAATGTAATTTAGTGCATTCAAATACCCAAAAAAATAAATGCAATAAACAAATTCATCCAAAACATACAAATAAGCACGAATACCTGTATCTAATGAATATGCTACATTCACTTTCACTGTTTACAGTATATATTCACTTACAGTGAGCCATCAACAAATTCACATGCGCAGGTCGTGCACCTCATCCACATGCACAGCTCCGGCAGTCGGCTTGAGCTGACCAGTCGGCAGGTCACGTAATTAGGACACTGCCACAACTGGAATTCTGATGGTTGGATAATTTTTATTCGACCTGCACACGAAGAGACAACACACAATATGTTAGCTCTTGGTGCAGCCACAGCTCTCGGGCACCTTGCTAGTTGAAGGTCAGGCAAAGAGAACAGGTGCTGCATGCACACATTCAGTGCCTAACAACACACTATACAATACAAGTAAAATGATATACAACATAATTCTGACAAAATAAATGACATACCTGTACACAAAGAGACAACACACAATAGCTTAGCCCTTGGTGCAGCCACAGCTCTCGGGCACCTGCGTGAGCACATAGAAACTTACTGTCTAATCAGAGACTTCAACACATTAGTTCCCACAATGAGTTCATCAACCTGCCCATCAACAATAAGCACTGGGACTACATAACAGAAGCCATAAAGTTGAATTTTTAAGTCACACATGCCCACTGGGCTAGTTTGTTCCCACCACAACCCACCAGGATGATGTCTGAAGGAGCTAGAAAGTTCCCCTCTACCACTCCTGCCTCCCTCAACCGAGGTACAATATCTGCGCGCAGAGTAGTAGCCATGGACCCACTATCTAACATCCCCTTCAGCTCAACTTTATCCTGTACTAGCACAGTGGTGTAAAACAAACTGTCATTCTGAGTAATTCTCATTGTGTTCTGAAAAATGACTGTGTTGTTCTTGGGTACTGACTCACAAAAGTAAGAATAAACAGATTGGATATCATCATCAGTGGAGGAAAAATAAGAATGCCCCACATTGCCCTCCTCAGAACGGAGGCTTTCTAGTTTTCCTGAGACCTGCGACCTGCCAGTCTGTCCACATCCAGGGTTCTGTCGCTGCCCAGCCTCACTACAGTCAAAGCTCATGTGGCCCAGAGAAAAGCACTTGACGCACAGCTGGTGCATCTGACAGTGAGCTTTGGTCCAGTGATTAGTGCTTCCACAGTCAGCGCACTCATGCTGACGTTTGTGGAACTGTTTACGGGGCCCTCTACATTTAACATGTTTAAGTCATTTAGCAGATGTAATTTAGTGCATTCAAATACCCAAAAAAATAATTGCAATAAACAAATTTATCCAAAACATACAAATAAGCACGAATACCTGTATCTAATGAATATGCTACATTCACTTTCACTGTTTACAGTATATATTCACTTACAGTAAACCATCAACAAATTCACATGCGCAGGTCGTGCACCTCATCCACATGCACAGCTCCGGCGGTCGGCTTGAGCTGACCAGTCGGCAGGTCACGTAATTAGGACACGGCCACAACTGGAATTCTGATGGTTGGATAATTTTATTCGACCTGCACACGAAGAGACAACACACAATATGTTAGCTCTTGGTGCAGCCACAGCTCTCGGGCACCTTGCTAGTTGAAGGTCAGGCAAAAGAGAACAGGTGCTGCATGCACACATTCAGTGCCTAACAACACACTATACAATACAAGTAAAATGATATACAACATAATTCTGACAAAATAAAAGACATACCTGCACACCACGAGACAACACACAATAGGTTAGCCCTTGGTGCAGCCACAGCTCTCAGGCACCTGCGTGAGCACATAGAAACTCACTCAAACACTGCCCCAAATACTCCCGAGTTACAATAGGTACCCTAATTAGCGAGCTCGGTGAAAGTTGTTAACATACATCTTTATATTGTCCACATTGTAACAAAACATGTAGTTGCGTAACAGCACTTTGTGTAACTTTACCACAGTTTTATATTGACAAATTACGGCGCCAAGGACAACATACCTTGCTAGTTGAAGGTCAGGCAAAAGAGAACAATAAAAGGGTACATAAATACAGATAACCCGCGATGGACCAAACCAAAATATACATAACTTTTACAATTAGGTGTATTTGCAATATAGATACATAAAAATGTTTGTATACCAAAAAATAACATTAGCTATGCAGCTGTAATTAAATAAAGAAACCACATTGAATTATTATTATTATTAACTTATTAACATCCCCTCTTGACCTGGCCTACTTGAACTGTCCTTGTGTGCAATTTGGTGCATAATCTAGGGGAACAACATCACACTACTACACATATAATTCAAGTCATACCTTTATTGTCATTCATGCTCTTATTTTTAACCTAGTAGTTTTGCAAAAGTGTAACCTGCGTCAATTCTAGGAAATATTGGAATAACGTGCTTAAGAGGAGCCCTGACACGCACAACAGGATAACACAACTACCACATTTTCAATTGACAATCATTGATTTAAATGGATGTGGTCAATAGATTTGTATAGGCATATATACTAATTTAATTTAACTTGTAAGCCAAGGTTGGATTAGTAGGTCTATGCAACATGCACCTGAATCGGAACGGGCTCCAACGTCCTCATATACACATTATGACAAAATAAAGATCTTAATATTTCACGAAATAAAGACATAGAAGAAAACAGGTTCTAGAAACTCAATTTCTCCATGGCAATAGAATGTAAACATGTAAATAGCGCCAAACATATCCAAATATCGCCTACAACTCAATTCTCAGCGCAGCATATTGGACGACTCCACAGGCATTGATCATTCGCGACTTTAAGTCATTCCTGTTATCTCTAGAGCATCCCGTATATTTATAGCGCTGCATTTCGTCCCCCTCTGACCATGGATAGGGTTGGGAGCATTCCTGAGTTCACTTATGGTCCCACTAAGGTAATCTTAGGAGATATTCCTTTTGGCATACTGTAAATGCCTGTGCATAATGTACCTAATAAAGCATAATTATTTTAATTATCTTCAAAGGAATTCTGTAGAAGCAGCCTTTATTTTCAGACTCTGCAGGCCTGCTGGGAGGAAGCATATTACAATAAACAGGTAAGATTCATCCCACAAAAACAGTAACCACAGAAAAAAGAGATAGATTTAATCCCAAAACAAGAGTTTTATTTCAAGACAGTTTAGAGAAGATGGTCATAAGAGTTTTTAATATCACTTGCAAATTGTGAGACATGAGCAGTTGTGAAATGTTGCGAGAAGCCCTTCTGAAAGCACATTATATGGTCTTTAGTGGCACGGTCTCACACCTTACCTCATCTTGCAGAAGAAGCTCATGGTCCACTATCTGCTGCTCCAGAGTCGAGGCCAGGTCTCGCCCCATGTCACCATGGAGCACATGAGCGACTGGCTGGTGTCTCAGGGCAAAAAATCCCTTAGGGAGAGGTGAGTACCACGTCAGCTCTCACCTTCACTGCCATTCTCTGTCACCAGCAGCACTCCAGGAGGTGTGGGTAAAATAAACAACAGATAAATAGGAAGCCAGGAAAGTTGAAATGCTTTGTGTTTTATTTGAAGGGTGTGGAAGGAAACCCTGGAGGAGGGGAACGAACTCGCTCGGCTGGTAAGAGAATGAGAGTTAGAGACTTAGACTATCAGTCAGTGAGCTCCTTTCTAGCCTTTCAACAACTAGTCAGTACAGCAGAATATATCTGTTGTGAAATTACACTAATGGGACTTCCTGTTTCCTACGGCAGACCTGGGAAGTAAACACCTGCCTAAAAATGATTGACATGGAGCACAAGGCTGTCTGCAAGCTCCGCCGCTCTATGCACACCACCTCTCCAGCTGGCGCTGACATGTGAGTTCCATGTACTGCCCTGCATACAGCTTGCTCCATTCATCTACACATCTGGAGCTATGCAGAAAATAACTAGGGCAGTGTTCTCTGTGTGAACATTGCACATCGTTTAGCTTTCTCTGCTGCTTTTTGTTGATTTCAGCGACCCCAAGGTCCACATCATCGTGGAGAGAGCTGTGAGGAGCATTCTGGACAAGCTGTCCAATAAGCCCTGTAGCAACCTGCTCAGCCCATCCCAGGTGGTGGTGGAGCTGGTGCCCAGGATCCTCCTGGCCCTGTGGCTTCAGCCAGAGGAAGGCCATTCAGATCACCCCATCCTCCTAAGCGGGATGGCTGTGAGTATGGTGGTGGCCGTAGGGGAGAAGCTCTCCAACACGTTGAAGGCCTCTTCTCCTCACACCCCTTTCTCCCGTGCTGCTGCTTTTGACTCTGTGAGGTCGATCCTCGGGAGAATCAGGCAGTCCTTCTCCCTGGATGACCTCACAACCCCCTTTTTTTATGAGCTCTGTCTGTGCCTTTGTGGCGGACGAGGTGAAAAGCTACTTCCAGCCTACTGCAGACACCCTGCCAGTCCCCCTGTCCTAGTGGTGGCCGTCTCCGCCACACTACCAGCTGACATCCAAGCAGGTGAGTAGCACTCATAGAGAGCACTCTGACAGATGCCTTTTGTCATGACATCCTGGTGCCTTGTAGTAGTAAAGCCAATCAGGATTTTAATTGTCACCCCAAACACAGATGCAGACCTGGCTTCTTCGCACCTGGAGGTTGTGGACATCACCCCTAACAAAGAGGCTCACCTGGCTTCTTCCCACCTGGAGCTTGTGGACATCACCCCTAACACAGAGTTAGACCCGGCTTCTTCCTATCAGAAGGTTGTGGAAACCACCCCTAACACAGAGGCAGACCGGGCTTCTTCCCACCTGGAGGTTGTGGACATCCCCCCTAACACAGAGGCAGACCCGGCTTCTTCCCACCTGGAGCTTATGGACATCCCCCCTAACACAGCGGCAGACCGGGCTTCTTCTCACCTGGAGGTTGTGGACATCACCCCTAACACAGAGGCAGACCCGGCTTCTATCCACCTAGAGGTTGCGGACATCACCCCTAACACAGAGGCAGACCTGGCTTCTTCCCACCTGGAGGTTGTTTACAAAACCCGTAGCACAGAGGCAGACCCGGTATCTTACCACCTGGAGGTTGAGGACATCACTCCTAACACAGAGGCAGACCTGGCTTCTTTCCACCTGGAGGTTGCGGATATCACCCCTAACACAGAGGCAGACCTGGCTTCTTCCCACCTGGAGGTTGTTTACAAAACCCGTAGCACAGAGGCAGACCCGGTATCTTACCACCTGGAGGTTGAGGACATCACTCCTAACACAGAGGCAGACCTGGCTTCTTTCCACCTAGTTGTTGTGGACATCACTTTTGACACAGAGGCAGACCCAGCTTATTCCCAGCTGGAGGTTGTGGAAGTCACCCCTAATATAGAGGTAGAACCTGTCTCTTCCCACTTGGAAGTTGTGGACATCACACCTTACACAGAGGCAGACCCGGCTTCTACCCACCTGAAGGTTGTGGACATCACCCCTAACACAGAGGCAGACCCGGCTTGTTCTCAGCTGGAGGTTTTGGACCTCTCCCCTAACACAAATGCATACCCGGCTTCTTCACTCTTGGAGGTTGTGGACGTCACACTTGAAGAAAAGCCTCTCATGGTGGCCGTCTCCGCCACTCTGCCATCTGCCATCCAAGCAGGTGAGTAAGACTTATAGAAAGCACTCTGACAGGTGCCATTTGTCATGATAACATGTAAAGTGTTGGTCCCATGTTTCATGAGCTGAAATAAAAGATCCCATTCAACTGGCCAGTGTTTAGAACCTACGGTTTGCATTTATTTACGTTCTGTCCCGCTTTTGTCCTTTTCCAGAGGATGTTGCTGTGGTCACCCCGGACGTCACCCCACACGTCACCAAGGACGTGACCCTGGATGTTCCATGCAGGGCGAGGAAAGGGGCAGTCCGGCGTTTTTTTTGCAGGCTTTGGAGGGCAGTGTGCTGCTGCGCTTGCCACAAGGAAGAGGAGGAACAATATTAACTATTCATTAGACCAGAAACAGGCTTGAACCATAGACCATTAAATTCTTTGCATTATAGTTGCCTTCAATTCTGATTTTCTTCTGTTTAATTCTTAATTAATTTCAGAACATTTCTCTAAACTTTGTGGAGTAGGTTGTATAAATAAGTGGGAAACATCCCAATCCCAATTTTAATGCTTTTAATAATTTACCTATGACATTTTTTTTTGATGTATTATTTGATGAAAAAGTGGAGGGCGCTCAACCAACGTTGAGTCGAGGTGCAACCAAAAACCTTAATCATAATCTAAAAGGAAAAGCGCAACTCTTTCTCACTATTAAAAATGCATTGTTTTATTCAAGCAAGGTTAAAAGATTAACGTTTAGGCCTAGTCTATGACGATATGCAAGTTGTGTTTGCCCAGTTAAAGGGGGACCCAGACTCACCCTGGTTCTTGAGGGTTGCAGACACTGAATAATTATCATTTGAAATAAATGGCACTTTTCAAGTCTTGACTAAATATCTTTAATGAATATGAATTAAACATTTTATTTAATTTTTTTATTTAACCTTTATTTAACCAGGTAGGCCAGTTTAGAACAAGTTCTCATTTACAACTGCGACCTGGCCAAGATAAAGCAAAGTAGTGCGATAAAAACAACAACAACACAGAGTTACACATGAGATAAACAAAACATACAGTCAATAACACAATAGAAAATCTATATACAGTGTTTGCAAATGTAATAAGTTATGGAGGTAAGGCAATAAATAGGCCATAGTGCAAAATAATTACAATTTAGTATTAACACTGGAGTGATAGATGTGCAGAAGATGATGTACAAATAGAGATACTGCGGTGCAAATGAGCAAAATAAATAACAATATGGGGATGAGGTAGTTGGGTGGGCTAATTACAGATGGGCTGTGTACAGGTGCAGTGATCGGTAAGCTGCTCTGACAACTGATGCTTAAAGTTAGTGAGGGAGATAAGAGTCTCCAGCTTCAGAGATTTTTGCAGTTCTTTCCAGTCATTAGCAGCAGAGAACTGGAAGGAATGGTGGCCAAAGGAGGGGTGATATACCTGCTGGAGCGCATACCACGGGTGGGTGTTGCTATGGTGACCAATGACTTCAGATAAGGCTGGGATTGATGACCTGGAGCCAGTGGGATTGGCGACGAATATGTAGTGAGGGCCAACCAACGAAAGCGTACAGGTCACAATGGTGGGTAGTATATGGGGCTTTGGTGACAAAACGGATGGCACTGTGATAGACTACATCCAATTTGCTGAGTAGAGTGTTAGAGGCTATTTTGTAAATGACATCGCCGAAGTCAAGGATCGGTAGGATAGTCAGTTTTACGAGGGCATGTTTGGCAGCATGAGTGAAGGAGGCTTTGTTGTGAAATAAGAAGTCGATTCTAGATTTAACATTGGATTGGAGATGCTTAATGTGAGTCTGGAAGGAGAATTTACGGTCTAACCAGACACCTAGGTATTTGTAGTTGTCCACATATTCTAAGTCAGACCCGCCGAGAGTAGTGATTCTAGTTGGGCGGGCTGGTGCATGCAGCGTTCGATTGAAGAGCATGCATTTCGTTTTAATAGCGTTTAAGAGCAGTTGGAGGCTACGGAAGGAGTGTTGTATGGCATTGAAGCTCGTTTGGAGGTTTGTTAACACAGTGTCCAATGAAGGGCCAGATGTATACAAAATGGTGTCGTCTGCGTAGAGGTGGATCTGAGAGTCACCAGCAGCAAGAGCGACATCATTGATAAACACAGAGGACAGAGAATTGAACCCTGTGGCACCCCCATAGAGACTGCCAGAGGTCCAGACAACAGGCCCTCCGAATTGACTCATTGAACTCTATCTGAGAAGTAGTTGTTTGAGAAACCAAGGCTATTTAGTCTGCCAATAAGAATGCGGTGATTGACAGAGTCGAAAGCCTTGGCCAGGTCGATAAAAGACAGTACTGTCTTTTATCGATCGCGGTTATAATATCGTTTAGGACATTGAGCGTGGCTGAGGTGCACCCATGACCAGCTCGGAAACCAGATTGCATAGCGGAGAAGGTACGGTGCGATTCGAAATGGTTGGTGATCTGTTTGTTAACTTGGCTTTCAAATACTTCGAAAGACAGGGCAGGATGGATATAGGTCTGTAACAGTTTGGATCTAGTGTGTCACCCCCTTTGAAGAGGGGGATGACTGCGGCAGCTTTCCAATCTCTGGGGATCTCAGATGATACGAAAGAGAGGTTGAACAGGCTAGTAACAGGGGTTGCTACAATTTCGGCGGCTAATTTTAGAAAGAAAGGGTCCAGATTGTCTAGCCCAGCTGATTTGTAGGGGTCCATATTTTGGGTGGGGTTCATGAGCAAGTTGCAGAGCTGGTGGCCGGGGTAGGGATAGCCAGGTGGACAGCATGGCCAGCCGTAGCAAAATTCTTATTGAATTTCTCGATTATCGTAGATTTATCGGTGGTGACAGTGTTTCCTAGCCTCAGTGCAGTGGGTAGCTGGGAGGAGGTGCTCTTATTCTCCATGGACTTTACAGTGTCCCAATTTTTTTTTGGAGTTAGTGCTACAGGATGCTAATTTCTGTTTGAAAAAGCTAGCCTTTGCTTTCCTAACTGATTGTGTATATTTGTTCCTGACTTCCCTGAAAAGTTGCATATCGCGGGTGCTGTTCGATGCTAATGCAGTACGCCACAGGATGTTTTTGTGCCTGTCAAGGGCAGTCAAGTCTGGGATGAACCAGGGGCTATATCTGTTCTTAGTTCAGAATTGTTTGAATGGGGGTTGCCCATCCCTGATATAGATGCTCTGTTTGCACACATCGAGGGATGTGGTGACAGTGGAGACAAGGGAACACACATAAACAGCTTTGTCCTTTTAGAAGGTCGTCATAATCCTTACATAAATATGATGTGTATGCAAGAAATGCAGAGCCACTTCCAAAAACATATTGACAGAGTCTAGTATCTAGTAATCTAATCAATTAGTTTTCAACCCCTTTGTTATGGCAAGCCTAAATAATCTCAGGAGTAAAAATGTGCTTAACAAGTCACATAATCAGTTAGATGGACTCACTATGTGTGCAATAATAGTGATTTTCAAACGACTACATAATCTCTGTACCCCACACATACAATTATCTATAAGGTCCCTCAGTCCAGCAGTGAATTTGAAACATAGATTCAACCACAAAGACCAGGGAGGTTTTCCAATGCCTCGCAAAGTAGGGCACCTTTTGGTAGATGGGTACAATTAAAGCAGACATTGAATATTCCTTTGAGCATGGTGAAGGTATTAATTACGCTTTGGATGGTGTATTAATACACCCAGTCACTACAAAAATACAGGCATCCTTCCTAACTCAGCTGCCGGAGAGGAAGGAAAACTATCAGGGATTTCACCATGAGGCCAATGGTGGCTTTAAAACAGTTAGAAAGTTTAATGGCTTTGATAGGAGAAAACTGAGGATGAATCAACAACATTGTAGTTACTCCACAATACTAACCTAATTGACAGAGTATGCACTCACTAACTGTAAGTCGCTCTGGATAAGAGCGTCTGCTAAATGACTAAAATGTAAATGTAAAAGAAGGAAACCTGTACATGCATTGTGTTTGCAATAAGGCACTAAAGTAAAACTGCAAATAATGTGGCAAAGAAATTAACTTTATATCCTGAATACAAAGTGTAATGTTTGGGGCAAATCCAACACAACACATCACTGAGTACCACTCTTCATATTTCCAAGCATGGTGGTGGCTGCATCATGTTATGGGTATGCATGTCATTGGCAAGGACTAGAGACTTTTTTAGGATAAAAAGAAACGGAATAGAGCTAAGTACAGTCAGAATCCTAGAGGAAAATCTGGTTTAGTCTGCTTTCCAACAGACACTGGGAGACAAATTCCCTCTTCAGCAGGACAATAACCTAAAACACAAGGCCAAATATTCACTGGAGTTGCTTACCAAGATGACATTGAATGTTCCTGAGTGGCTTAGTTACAGTTTTGACTTAATTCGGCTTGAAAACTTATGGCAAAAAAAAAAAAAAGACTGTCTATATCATGTATATTGCATATATTTTACAATCCAGTTGTGCAAAGCTCTTGGAGACTTACCCAGAAAGACACAGCTTTAATCGACTCAGGGGTGTGAATACTTATGTAAATGAGATATTTCTGTATTTCATTTCCAATACATTTGCAAAAATTTCAAAAACGTGTTTTCACTTTGTCATTATGGGGTATTGTATGTAGCTGCGTGAGAGAAAATATTATAATTGAATCCATTTTGAATTCAGGCTGTAAGAAAACAACATGTGGAATAAGTTAAGGGGTATGAATACTTTCTGAATGCACTGTATATCTGCAAGAAAATGATAAATATGTGAATGTTTGAAAGGGGGTAATATAAACATTGCCTTATTTATATTTTTACAGACAATATTAAGTGAATTCTGTCTGAAATAGTCATGCTATAATGGGCATAGTTTCTCAGACCAAATTTCCATTCTGGCTGAAACAAAGCAATCTGATCATGCTCCAGTCAAATACAGCTATAGGGAATGCCTATACATTGTCCAATCTCCTTCCACACATGGATTTCATTCTTCGCATCTTTATTCAGAAACAAACAAACTTGAAATTAAGTGCTGTTTCAGTGTCTTGTTGCAGGTTGTGCAATGTTCAAAAGTGTGTGTGATATTAGCATTAACTTGTGTGTGTGGTGTCAAGTGTGGATGGTCCTATGTATGCAAATAGCCGAGATTGGATATTTCAGCACCATGGACAGCAGCGACATTGGGATAGCGAGATCTGTAATTCAGCAACACATGACACTGGATAGCGGCTGTCTCAGGTGAACTTGGCATTGGGAAAATCCCATCTAATAGGAAACGAGGCATAGGAGGCAAAAAGACTGAAGGAGAAGACTCCCACAGGAACTCTATGCTTAACTGTTCTGCCACATTTATTTCAAATGTTACATTTTTCGATTTGTAAATAAAAGGGAACACATCTGCAAATAATGTAAATTGACTTTTCTAACTACACTGTACAGCTTTAGTGTGTCTGTGCGTCATAGGTACAACTGCAAGCAATTCGCTTCTCAAATCCTTCTCAAATGTCTGTTTAATGTGAGAAACTAAATTAAAAACAACCGTTAGACTAATACAATGCGTACTGTCACAAATTATTACTATTCCCAACAAGACAACGAAGTGATGGTCTTTACCCACCATGGAGACTTATAAAGGCTACTTCCCCCCCACCAAAAGTTCCCACGCAGAGCGATGTTGTTTACTACATCATTATGCATATGTAGCGTGGTTCGTTCTGCGTTGTGTACTTTTAATTAGGACACTGCCACAACTGGAATTCTGATGGTTGGATAATTTTTATTCGACCTAAACACGAAGAGACAAAAAAAGATGTTAGCCCTTGGTGCAGCCACAGCTCTCGGGCACCTTGCTAGTTGAAGGTCAGGCAAAAGAGAACAGGTGCTGCATGCACACATTCAGTGCCTAACAACACACTATACAATACAAGTAAAATGATATACAACATAATTCTGACAAAATAAAAGACATACCTGTACACGAAGAGACAACACACAATAGGTTAGCCCTTGGTGCAGCCACAGCTCTCGGGCACCTGCGTGAGCACATAGAAACTCACTCAAACACTGACCCAAATACTCCCGAGTTACAATAGGTACCCAAATTAGCGAGCTTGGTGAAAGTTGTTAACATAAATCTTTATATTGTCCACATTGTAACAAAACCTATAGTTGCGTAACAGCACTTTGTGTAACTTTCCCACAGTTTTATATTGACAAATTACGGCGCCAAGGACAACATTCCTTGCTAGTTGAAGGTCAGGCAAAAGAGAACAATAAGAGGGTACATAAATACAGATAACCCGCGATGGACCAAACCAAAATATACAAAACTTTTACAATTAGGTATATTTACAATATAGATATATAAAAATGTTTGTACACCAAAAAATAACATTAGCTATGCAGCTGTAATTAAATAAAAACCACATTGAATTATTATTATTATTATTAACTTATTAACATCCCCTCTTGACCTGGCCTACTTGAACTGTCCTTGTGTGCAACTTGGTGCATAATCTAGGGGAACAACATCACACTACTACATTCACCCCTACTGTTTTACACTAGATTATAAACACAAAACAAAACACATTACCTCGAAGGTAACAAAGCAAAGAAAGAAAAAAACATTTCACACCCACAGGGCGACAGAGTAACCCAGTGTAGTCCCTTAATTCTAGACCCACAAATGGTCGATCAGCTGGAAAGCTATCCCGTGAAGGATTAGGAAAAATAAGAGGTAGCTAATCCCTTATTCAACCCAATTCAAAAAATGCCAAATACATTTTATGCTGATGAACTACACACAAAGTTACATGAATTGTCAAAAATATTAGACAAACCCACAAATCACTCTAAGACCCACTTAGATTACCACATACACACAACAAAGAAAAGGTAGGCAATATCCTACCGTCACTGAGAAACCAAGAATTGTTTCATTTCCTGTGTAGACATAGTTTGGATTAGCCTATTCACTGGCTTAATAAATCTACCTAGTCTAGTCCGAACAACCTCACCCAAAAACCTAGCAGGAATGTCACGGACAGCACCAACCGTGCTCAAAGGTCTAACCTCAGGTTGGGGAGTACTACAGATCGGCATATCCGGAGCCAGCACACTTTCAATTTCCGACTCAACACTAGTAGTGTCAGACGACTGATCAGAATCCTGGTAGATTGTCACAGACCAGACTGACAAAGCATCTTCAACCAAGTTAACAACATCAGGCACAGCACCATCCCAGCTGAGTGGAGTTTCACTATCAGAATTCTTGTAGGCTTTGGGGATCTCAGCCCCGAAACCTGAAGGATCTGGAGAAGGTCTGTATGGAGGAGCGGGCCAAAATCCCTGCTGCAGTGTGTGCAAACCTGGTCAAGACCTACAGGAAACGTATGATCTCTGTAATTGCAAACAAAGGTTTCTGTACCAAATAATAAGTTCTGCTTTTCTGATGTATCAAATACTTATGTCATGCAATAAAATGCAAATTAATTACTTAAAAATCATACAATGTGATTTTCTGGATTTTTGTCTTACATTCCGTCTCTCACAGTTGAAGTGTACGTATGATAAAAATTACAGACCTCTACATGCTTTGTAAGTAGGAAAACCTGCAAAATCGGCAGTGTATCAAATACTTGTTCTCCCCACTGTATGTACTGGATATCATTTTTAGTCATTTAGCAGACGCTCTTATCCAGAGCGACTTACAGTTAGTGAGTGCATACATCATTTGTATTTTTCATACTGGCCCCCCGTGGGAATCGAACCCACAACCCTGGCGTTGCAAACGCCATGCTCTACCAACTGAGCAACATCCCTGCCGGCCATTCCCTCCCCCTACCCTGGACAACGCTGGGCCAATTGTGCGGCGCCCCATGGGTCTCCCCGGTCGCGGCCGGCTACGACAGAGCCTGGATTCAAACCAGAATCTCTAGTGGCACAGCTAGCACTGCGATGCAGTGCCTTAGACCACTGCGCCACTCAAAGGGTGCCAGCTTTGCAACCCATCTCTGCTCGCATGCATCGTCTCGGCTTTGTAAGAATATATTTGAGTGGATTGTTGTCGGTCCACACAGTAAACTTATGCCCTCGCAGCCAATGGCTGAATTTATCATGAATGGCCCATTTCATGGCTAGAAATTCCAGCCGGTGAGCAGGATACTTGGATTGTGCATGATTAAGAGATTTACTAGCAAAAGCTATCGGCCTGGCTATGTCCTTCCCATCTTGCACTTGTGATAGTACAGCTCCCAAACCACTAGTAGATGCATCCACGGAAAGTAGAAATGGCTGAGAAAAATCTGGATGAACCAGCAGTGCCTGGTCAACTAGTGCTGATTTCAAAGCTTCAAAAGCGAGTCGACATTCGGCAGTCCAGTCTGCAGCAGTGAGCCTGCGAGGGGGACCAGGCCTCTTCCTACCCTTGCCTCTCCTAGGCTTCTTCTGACCTGTAGTTAGCTGAAACAATGGCCTAGCAACCATGGAACAATTCTCAATGTAGTGCTGATAGTATACTACCATACCAAGGAAAGAACCTATTTTGATAGGAGACGGTGGACACCATCAGCTTCCATTATCTCACTCTCAGTCACATTCAAAATGGTTTGAACTTTAGCAGGGTCAGTGGCTACACCCTCCTGAGAAATGATGTGGCCCAAAAACTTTACAGACCTCCTCAGAAACTTGCACTTAGACGGAGACAGTTTAAGGTTGTGCTCCTGCAACCGCTGAAAAACCATCTCAAGTCTCTGCAGACTCTCTTCCTCCGTCTTAGCAAAAACCATCAGATCATCCAAGTAACAAAGGAGACTTAGAACGTTTTGGTCACCAAAGATGGTCAGCATCATTCTCATAAAAGTAGCCGGCCTGTTGCAGAGGCCCTGAGGTAACCGATTGTACTCGTGCAGACCTAAAGGGGAGGAAAAGGCAGTGTATTTCTTGTCCTCTTCATGCAGTGGCACGTTGTAATACCCTGACGTCAAATCCATTGTGCTGAAGAAGGCATTACCTCCCAGCGCGGCCAGTACATCAGCCTGATGAGGCAGGGGATGAGCATCCTTTATTGTGCGGGCATTTAACCACCTGAAGTCAGTACATAGGCGCAAGTCCCCATTCTTTTTCCATACCAGCACCAATGGTGAGGCATACTCGCTGCTGGATTTTCTGACGATTTCCTTTTCCTCCATATCATCCAGTGTTTCCCTGAGTTTTTGGTAATGAGCTGGAGACAGCCTACGATAAGGTCATCGAAATGGGCGGTCATCAGTCAGCCGTATGCGAAGGCAGAACTCCTTTGCCTCGCCACAATCTAGGCTATGTCTAGAGAACACTGTGTCATACTTCCCAATTAAGTTGACAAGTTTATCTTTCCAGAACTGTGAAACTGGACACTCCTCAACAGACAGGCCTTGAAGTCCAAGATTCCTCAGTGTACTGTTGCCATTGTCTACACTGCCACCAACTGAACTCTTAGCTGTCAGACTGCCATGTGATCTGTCACATTGAGCCTTTGCCACATTCTGATGAGCTGCTTGCTGCTTGACATCATTAAAATACTCCAATGCAATGCAAGGGTACACATCCGCCACTTTAGCATTTCGTCTCAGGGTAACTGGCGATGTTGTTGGATTCACAATCTTCACAGGGAGCCATCCATCCCCCCCCACAGAGGCGTAACTACTCTCCCCACTAGTATGTGTCGATTCACACAACGAGATGTGCTGGGCTCGACAACAACAGTACTGCCCACAGAGAGTTTTGTCTTTGGGGGTAGGCGGCCCCACACCAGATGCTCACTCATGGGTTGGAGCGTTACTGCTCTCTTCAACTTAATGGTGCCCACTTTATCTGGGATGGAGTCTCCTCTCCATCTCTCCAGATTTGACATCACACTGGCTAGAGGAACCTGGTGTACCCGCCACCCGCCAGTAGCTGTCATTTGATTTGAACTGTCTAATCAGAGACTTCAACACATTAGTGCCCACAATGAGTTCATCAACCTGCCCATCAACAATAAGCACTGGGACTACATAACAGAAGCCATAAAGTTGAATTTTTAAGTCACACATGCCCACTGGGCTAGTTTGTTCCCACCACAACCCACCAGGATGATGTCTGAAGGAGCTAGAAAGTTCCCCTCTACCACTCCTGCCTCCCTCAACCGAGGTACAATATCTGCGCGCAGAGTAGTAGCCATGGACCCACTATCTAACATCCCCTTCAGCTCAACTTTATCCTGTACTAGCACAGTGGTGTAAAACAAACTGTCATTCTGAGTAATTCTCATTGTGTTCTGAAAAATGACTGTGTTGTTCTTGGGTACTGACTCACAAAAGTAAGAATAAACAGATTGGATATCATCATCAGTGGAGGAAAAATAAGAATGCCCCACATTGCCCTCCTCAGAACGGAGGCTTTCTAGTTTTCCTGAGACCTGCCAGTCTGTCCACATCCAGGGTTCTGTCGCTGCCCAGCCTCACTACAGTCAAAGCTCATGTGGCCCGGAGAAAAGCACTTGACGCACAGCTGGTGCATCTGACAGTGAGCTTTGGTCCAGTGATTAGTGCTTCCACAGACAGCACACTCATGCTGACGTTTGTGGAACTGTTTACGGGGCCCTCTACATTTAACATGTTTAAGTCATTTAGCAGACGCTCTTATCCAGAGCGACTTACAGTTAGTGCATACATTACTTATTTTTTTTCATACCCCCCGTGGGAATCGAACCCACAACCCTGGCGTTGCAAACACCATGCTCTACGAACTGAGCCGGCCATTCCCTCCACTACCCTAGGCGACGCTGGTCCAATTGTGCGCCGCCCAATGGGTCTCCCGGTCGCGGCCGGCTACGACAGAGCCTGGATTTGAACCAGGATCTCTAGTGGCACAGCTAGCACTGCGATGTAGTGCCTTAGACCACTGCGCCACTCACAGACTGAGTATCGCTGACCAGAGCCTTCTCTAACAAAGTCAAAACTTTCTTTAATGTCCCACCCTCAGATACAGATGGTGCCTGGTCTGGTTCACAGCCACATTGAGAAAAAGATGACACATTAGGTCTTTTCACAGGACCCACTCCCTCCTGAGGGCAGTCAAAAACAGCAGCAACCTGCTGTGAAAGTTGTGTTCTACATGCTTTACGTTCCCTTAACAGTTCATCCAACCGATCCTGTACCTCACTGGCTGTCCAGTCACGAATGGGTTTGCTCTTGAACACTTGGGCCAACTCTTTATCAGGACAGTTGCGTACAAACATGACTGCCAACTCTGAGCACTGTTTGGGTAAGGTCCTGCCCTCACTCACAAGGTACTGTTCGGCTGCCTCTGCAGCTTTGTTAAGCCTAATCCAGAAATCTATTGGACCCTCATTAGCATATGGTTTGATTGAATAGAAATCAGCTAATGGCATACCTGAGCAGATAGTATCCCCAAAGTGTAGCTTGAAAACACTGAACACCGCCTTAACATCTGTGACAACAAAGTTGTTACGCTTCCAGACTTTGGTCACATCCCGTGCCCTCCCCATGAGCCTAGACATCACCTCCCCAACATTCCCAGACCCAGTGTAACCCCTCTTCTCTAGGTAGACTTCCATTAACTCCTCCCACTCCAGGACAGAGTACTTATCTGAGCCATCACCCCTAAAAAGAGGTGGAGCACTAACACCTGACTTCACAACCAGATTCAGCTTGGACGCATCAATAAAGGTTGACCCACACTGCTCAGGCAGGGGAAACTGCTGGGGTTGGTGAGGGGGACGGGCAGGAGAAAGACTTGAAACCCCAGGCTGCAGTAAACTCGCTCTGATAGATTCTCCTATCTCTGAACCAATCTGCTTAATAAGGTCACTAAGCTGACTCGGAGGCGTCCCATTATCACCGAGTACTGTGGATGATGGTACATCAAAAGACAGAGGTGGGATACCCTGGTCAGGTGGAACAAACAGCCTACCCCTCCCAGTGCTTGCAAACTCAGGACTAGCAAACGCTCTACTCCCAGGAGCTGACTGTACAATTGGTGTAAATGGTAGGACACCCCTCCCTCTACCCACACTAAAATCCCCAGCATAACACGTCTTATGGATTTGAGAATCTTCCATGGCTCAACAGAGCACTAAAATACAATGTAATTTAGTGCATTCAAATACCAAAAAAATAAATGCAATAAACAAATTCATCCAAAACATACAAATAAGCACGAATACCTGTATCTAATGAATATGCTACATTCACTTTCACTGTTTACAGTATATATTCACTTACAGTAAGCCATCAACAAATTCACATGCGCAGGTCGTGCACCTCATCCACATGCACAGCTCCGGCGGTCGGCTTGAGCTGACCAGTCGGCAGGTCACGTAATTAGGACACTGCCACAACTGGAATTCTGATGGTTGGATAATTTTTATTCGACCTGCACACGAAGAGACAACACACAATATGTTAGCTCTTGGTGCAGCCACAGCTCTCGGGCACCTTGCTAGTTGAAGGTCAGGCAAAAGAGAACAGGTGCTGCATGCACACATTCAGTGCCTAACAACACACTATACAATACAAGTAAAATGATATACAACATAATTCTGACAAAATAAATGACATACCTGTACACGAATAGACAACACACAATAGCTTAGCCCTTGGTGCAGCCACAGCTCTCGGGCACCTGCGTGAGCACATAGAAACTTACTGTCTAATCAGAGACTTCAACACATTAGTTCCCACAATGAGTTCATCAACCTGCCCATCAACAATAAGCACTGGGACTACATAACAGAAGCCATAAAGTTGAATTTTTAAGTCACACATGCCCACTGGGCTAGTTTGTTCCCACCACAACCCACCAGGATGATGTCTGAAGGAGCTAGAAAGTTCCCCTCTACCACTCCTGCCTCCCTCAACCGAGGTACAATATCTGCGCGCAGAGTAGTAGCCATGGACCCACTATCTAACATCCCCTTCAGCTCAACTTTATCCTGTACTAGCACAGTGGTGTAAAACAAACTGTCATTCTGAGTAATTCTCATTGTGTTCTGAAAAATGACTGTGTTGTTCTTGGGTACTGACTCACAAAAGTAAGAATAAACAGATTGGATATCATCATCAGTGGAGGAAAAATAAGAATGCCCCACATTGCCCTCCTCAGAACGGAGGCTTTCTAGCTTTCCTGAGACCTGCCAGTCTGTCCACATCCAGGGTTCTGTCGCTGCCCAGCCTCACTACAGTCAAAGCTCATGTGGCCCAGAGAAAAGCACTTGACGCACAGCTGGTGCATCTGACAGTGAGCTTTGGTCCAGTGATTAGTGCTTCCACAGTCAGCGCACTCATGCTGACGTTTGTGGAACTGTTTACGGGGCCCTCTACATTTAACATGTTTAAGTCATTTAGCAGACGCTCTTATCCAGAGCGACTTACAGTTAGTGCATACGTTACTTTTTTTTTTTCATACCCCCCGTGGGAATCGAACCCACAACCCTGGCGTTGCAAACACCATGCTCTACGAACTGAGCCGGCCATCCCCTCCACTACCCTAGGCGACACTGGTCCAATTGTGCACCGCCCCATGGGTCTCCCGGTCGCGGCCAGCTACGACAGAGCCTGGATTCAAACCAGGATCTCTAGTGGCACAGCTAGCACTGCGATGCAGTGCCTTAGACCACTGCGCCACTCACAGACTGAGTATTGCTGAGTATTGCTGACCAGAGCCTTCTCTAACAAAGTCAAAACTTTCTTTAATGTCCCACCCTCAGATACAGATGGTGCCTGGTCTGGTTCACGGCCACATTGAGAAAAAGATGACACATTAGGTCTTTTCACAGGACCCACTCCCTCCTGAGGGCAGTCAAAAACAGCAGCAACCTGCTGTGAAAGTTGTGTTCTACATGCTTTACGTTCCCTTAACAGTTCATCCAACCGATCCTGTACCTCACTGGCTGTCCAGTCACGAATGGGTTTGCTCTTGAACACTTGGGCCAACTCTTTATCAGGACAGTTGCGTACAAACATGACTGCCAACTCTGAGCACTGATTGGGTAAGGTCCTGCCCTCACTCACAAGGTACTGTTCGGCTGCCTCTGCAGCTTTGTTAAGCCTAATCCAGAAATCTATTGGACCCTCATTAGCATATGGTTTGATTGAATAGAAATCAGCTAATGGCATACCTGAGCAGACAGTATCCCCAAAGTGTTGCTTGAAAACACTGAACACCGCCTTAACATCTGTGACAACAAGGTTGTTACGCTTCCAGACTTTGGTCACATCCCGTGCCCTCCCCATGAGCCTAGACATCACCTCCCCAACATTCCCAGACCCAGTGTAACCCCTCTTCTCTAGGTAGACTTCCATTAACTCCTCCCACTCCAGGACAGAGTACTTATCTGAGCCATCACCCCTAAAAAGAGGTGGAGCACTAACACCTGACTTCACAACCAGATTCAGCTTGGACGCATCAATAAAGGTTGACCCACACTGCTCAGGCAGGGGAAACTGCTGGGGTTGGTGAGGGGGACGGGCAGGAGAAAGACTTGAAACCCCAGGCTGCAGTAAACTCGCTCTGATAGATTCTCCTATCTCTGAACCAATCTGCTTAATAAGGTCACTAAGCTGACTCGGAGGCGTCCCATTATCACCGAGTACTGTGGATGATGGTACATCAAAAGACAGAGGTGGGATACCCTGGTCAGGTGGAACAAACAGCCTACCCCTCCCAGTGCTTGCAAACTCAGGACTAGCAAACGCTCTACTCCCAGGAGCTGACTGTACAATTGGTGTAAATGGTAGGACACCCCTCCCTCTACCCACACTAAAATCCCCAGCATAACACGTCTTATGGATTTGAGAATCTTCCATGGCTCAACAGAGCACTAAAATACAATGTAATTTAGTGCATTCAAATACCAAAATAAATAAATGCAATAAACAAATTCATCCAAAACATACAAATAAGCACGAATACCTGTATCTAATGAATATGCTACATTCACTTTCACTGTTTACAGTATATATTCACTTACAGTAAGCCATCAACAAATTCACATGCGCAGGTCGTGCACCTCATCCACATGCACAGCTCCGGCGGTCGGCTTGAGCTGACCAGTCGGCAGGTCACGTAATTAGGACACTGCCACAACTGGAATTCTGATGGTTGGATAATTTTTATTCGACCTGCACACGAAGAGACAACACACAATATGTTAGCTCTTGGTGCAGCCACAGCTCTCGGGCACCTTGCTAGTTGAAGGTCAGGCAAAAGAGAACAGGTGCTGCATGCACACATTCAGTGCCTAACAACACACTATACAATACAAGTAAAATGATATACAACATAATTCTGACAAAATAAATGACATACCTGTACACGAAGAGACAACACACAATAGCTTAGCCCTTGGTGCAGCCACAGCTCTCGGGCACCTGCGTGAGCACATAGAAACTCACTGTCTAATCAGAGACTTCAACACATTAGTTCCCACAATGAGTTCATCAACCTGCCCATCAACAATAAGCACTGGGACTACATAACAGAAGCCATAAAGTTGAATTTTTAAGTCACACATGCCCACTGGGCTAGTTTGTTCCCACCACAACCCACCAGGATGATGTCTGAAGGAGCTAGAAAGTTCCCCTCTACCACTCCTGCCTCCCTCAACCGAGGTACAATATCTGCGCGCAGAGTAGTAGCCATGGACCCACTATCTAACATCCCCTTCAGCTCAACTTTATCCTGTACTAGCACAGTGGTGTAAAACAAACTGTCATTCTGAGTAATTCTCATTGTGTTCTGAAAAATGACTGTGTTGTTCTTGGGTACTGACTCACAAAAGTAAGAATAAACAGATTGGATATCATCATCAGTGGAGGAAAAATAAGAATGCCCCACATTGCCCTCCTCAGAACGGAGGCTTTCTAGTTTTCCTGAGACCTGCCAGTCTGTCCACATCCAGGGTTCTGTCGCTGCCCAGCCTCACTACAGTCAAAGCTCATGTGGCCCGGAGAAAAGCACTTGACGCACAGCTGGTGCATCTGACAGTGAGCTTTGGTCCAGTGATTAGTGCTTCCACAGTCAGCGCACTCATGCTGACGTTTGTGGAACTGTTTACGGGGCCCTCTACATTTAACATGTTTAAGTCATTTAGCAGACGCTCTTATCCAGAGCGACTTACAGTTAGTGCATACGTTACTTTTTTTTTTTCATACCCCCAGTGGGAATCGAACCCACAACCCTGGCGTTGCAAACACCATGCTCTACTAACTGAGCCGGCCATTCCCTCCACTACCCTAGGCGACGCTGGTCCAATTGTGCGCCACCCCATGGGTCTCCCGGTCGCGGCCGGCTACGACAGAGCCTGGATTCAAACCAGGATCTCTAGTGGCACAGCTAGCGCTGCGATGCAGTGCCTTAGACCACTGCGCCACTCACAGACTGAGTATTGCTGAGTATTGCTGACCAGAGCCTTCTCTAACAAAGTCAAAACTTTCTTTAATGTCCCACCCTCAGATACAGATGGTGCCTGGTCTGGTTCACGGCCACATTGAGAAAAAGATGACACATTAGGTCTTTTCACAGGACCCAATCCCTCCTGAGGGCAGTCAAAAACAGCAGCAACCTGCTGTGAAAGTTGTGTTCTACATGCTTTACGTTCCCTTAACAGTTCATCCAACCGATCCTGTACCTCACTGGCTGTCCAGTCACGAATGGGTTTGCTCTTGAACACTTGGGCCAACTCTTTATCAGGACAGTTGCGTACAAACATGACTGCCAACTCTGAGCACTGATTGGGTAAGGTCCTGCCCTCACTCACAAGGTACTGTTCGGCTGCCTCTGCAGCTTTGTTAAGCCTAATCCAGAAATCTATTGGACCATCATTAGCATATGGTTTGATTGAATAGAAATCAGCTAATGGCATACCTGAGCAGACAGTATCCCCAAAGTGTTGCTTGAAAACACTGAACACCGCCTTAACATCTGTGACAACAAGGTTGTTACGCTTCCAGACTTTGGTCACATCCCGTGCCCTCCCCATGAGCCTAGACATCACCTCCCCAACATTCCCAGACCCAGTGTAACCCCTCTTCTCTAGGTAGACTTCCATTAACTCCTCCCACTCCAGGACAGAGTACTTATCTGAGCCATCACCCCTAAAAAGAGGTGGAGCACTAACATCTGACTTCACAACCAGATTCAGCTTGGACGCATCAATAAAGGTTGACCCACACTGCTCAGGCAGGGGAAACTGCTGGGGTTGGTGAGGGGGACGGGCAGGAGAAAGACTTGAAACCCCAGGCTGCAGTAAACTCGCTCTGATAGATTCTCCTATCTCTGAACCAATCTGCTTAATAAGGTCACTAAGCTCACTCGGAGGCGTCCCATTATCACCGAGTACTGTGGATGATGGTACATCAAAAGACAGAGGTGGGATACCCTGGTCAGGTGGAACAAACAGCCTACCCCTCCCAGTGCTTGCAAACTCAGGACTAGCAAACGCTCTACTCCGAGGAGCTGACTGTACAATTGGTGTAAATGGAAGGACACCCCTCCCTCTACCCACACTAAAATCCCCAGCATAACACGTCTTATGGATTTGAGAATCTTCCATGGCTCAACAGAGCACTAAAATACAATGTAATTTAGTGCATTCAAACACCCCAAAAAATAATTGCAATAAACAAATTCATCCAAAACATACAAATAAGCACGAATACCTGTATCTAATGAATATGCTACATTCACTTTCACCGTTTACAGTATATATTCACTTACAGTAAAACATCAACAAATTCACATGCGCTGGTCGTGCACCTCATCCACATGCACAGCTCCGGCGGTCGGCTTGAGCTGACCAGTCGGCAGGTCACGTAATTAGGACACGGCCACAACTGGAATTCTGATGGTTGGATAATTTTTATTCGACCTGCACACGAAGAGACAACACACAATATGTTAGCTCTTGGTGCAGCCACAGCTCTCGGGCACCTTGCTAGTTGAAGGTCAGGCAAAAGAGAACAGGTGCTGCATGCACACATTCAGTGCCTAACAACACACTATACAATACAAGTAAAATGATATACAACATAATTCTGACAAAATAAAAGACATACCTGCACACCACGAGACAACACACAATAGGTTAGCCCTTGGTGCAGCCACAGCTCTCGGGCACCTGCGTGAGCACATAGAAACTCACTCAAACACTGCCCCAAATACTCCCGAGTTACAATAGGTACCCTAATTAGCGAGCTCGGTGAAAGTTGTTAACATACATCTTTATATTGTCCACATTGTAACAAAACCTGTAGTTGCGTAACAGCACTTTGTGTAACTTTACCACAGTTTTATATTGACAAATTACGGCGCCAAGGACAACATACCTTGCTAGTTGAAGGTCAGGCAAAAGAGAACAATAAAAGCGTACATAAATACAGATAACCCGCGATGGACCAAACCAAAATATACATAACTTTTACAATTAGGTGTATTTGCAATATAGATACTGTCTTGTTTTGTACGCTTTGTACAAAATAATAAAATGCAGGACGACAGGATATTTATAAACGTACCTCTTTATTAACTAGCTATAACGTGCATGTCCATGTGTCTCTGGCCATGATCATCTTAGAATGACCTCACCACCTGGGTGGTCTTAACCAATCATTGCACAGTATGATGCATCCAATTACAATTCAGTATGGTGACACATATGAATATTACATCCCCCTTCTTTTAAAAAAAAGAAAAAAATATGTGGAACAATAAAGCGTTTCTTTTGAATATATGCTCTGTAGTTTGAACTCGAGGTAAGTAACCATTTAAACTGCACCAACTGCATCAACATAACAGACAAACAATGATTCAGCATATTGTTATTTTTAGAACAAATATTTCTCAGCAACTCAGCTTTTCACTGTAGCAATGACATCTCAACATATCAAACAAATACAATACCAAAGCATTTCAAGTTAACTTTCAATAACAAGTTTACAGTCTGGAAACTCTTTTAGGGCAGCGATCCGCCTACACCCTTTGACATTTCACAGGTCTAGGACAGCTCTAGGCTTGACCTCTCTTCCTGACCTTGTGTGATATGAAGCTGAGCATGCTTCTGTGTCAGTCAACAGTTCTTGTGGTGTTGCAGGTAAGTATGGTGTATGTTGTGTTGTGTCTGTGTTTAGTCCATCCCCGTTCTCTTTCAGGGGAACAGTTCATCTCGTCAGTGTGTTGTTCTTTTGTGTTCAGTAGGTGACGACGATTGCGGCGGTACACCGCTCCTTCTGCGGTGCGAACGTGATATGAACGTTCAGTGTCAGCTGGTTGGATGACGACTGCTGGCTTCCAGTAGCCATGCTCCTGGATTCTAACTGACTCTCCGTCGTTCAGTGGTGGCAGTGGTCTGGCTGACCTGTCGTAGTATCGCTTTTGCTGTTGCTGTCTCTGTGCACGTTTTGCATGCACTTCCTTGTAGCTGACGACCTCAGGTTGCAGCTGCTGGTTGGTGCTGGGGAGGATTGAGCGAAGTCTGCGGCTCATCAACAGCTGGGCTGGTGATTTGAAGTTGTCAACTGGAGTGTTGCGGTATTCAAGGAGACTGAGGTAGGGGTCTCTCTTGTCTGCTTTTGCTTTGTCCATGAGTGATTTAGCGATCTGCACAGATTTTTCAGCAAGGCCATTACTTTGAGGGTAATGTGGGCTTGTGGTGACGTGTGTGAACTCCCATGCTTTTGTGAAGGATTCAAACTCATTTGATTTGTAACAGGGCCCATTGTCAGATATTAAAGTCTCTACAATGCCATGCCTGGCAAAGGCTGCTTTCAGCTTGTGTATCACAGCTGCAGATGTGGTGCTGTGAAGCTTTGCTCGAGTTCAAAGTATCTGCTGTAGTAGTCCACTGTTATAATGTAGTCCTCGTTGTTCCACGTGAACAGATCGGTTGCCACGACCTGCCAGGGTCGGTCTGGGATACGGTGAGGTAACATTGGCTCTTTGGTGTTCGAGGGCGTCGTTCAAGACACGTGGGGCATTTACCAACCATGTCCTCTATTTGTTTGCACATTCCGGGCCAAAACAAAATGTCCCGTGCTCTCTGTTTGCACTTTTCCATGCCCATGTGTCCAGCATGGATCTTTGTCAAAATCTCTTCTCTGAGACTGGTAGGAATGATGATTTTCTCTCCTTTGAAAATGATTCCGTTGATCTGTGATAGTTCGTCACGATGGTTCCAGAACTCTGAGACGCTCTGAGGGCATTTTCTCCTCTCCTCAGGCCATCCTGACTGTATGACTTTCCTCA
Source organism: Coregonus clupeaformis (assembly GCF_020615455.1). NCBI lineage: Eukaryota > Metazoa > Chordata > Actinopteri > Salmoniformes > Salmonidae > Coregonus > Coregonus clupeaformis. The sequence continues at coordinate 46,239 of NW_025534777.1, forward strand.
GCTGTGTGAGTTGTGTGTCTTTTTCTGTTTCTGCTCGGATCTCCTTCAGTTTTGTGTCACTAACTGGTAAGTTGCTGTACACAGTGTGCACCTGCATGTCCATGCCTTCACTGAGGCTGCTGTCCTTGTAGGTAAGAAACTTCCTGGAGAGTGTGTCTGCGACAGGGATGTCTTTGCCTGGACGGTGAGTGATTGTGAAGTCGTATTTTTGTAGTTGAAGGATCATTCTCTGTAGCCTTGGCGGGGCTGCGGCTAACGGTTTCCTCATGATTGACTCGAGGGGCTTGTGGTCTGATTCCACAATGACTTGTCGTCCATAGACATACTGATGGAAACGCTTACATCCGAACAGAATGGCGTACAGCTCCTTTTCGATTTGAGCGTAGTTGATTTCACAGTCTGTGAGAGATTTGGAAGCGTAGCCGATGGGTTTTCCTTCTTGCAGTAGCACTGCCCCTAGTCCATACTTTGACGCGTCCACCTGGAGTCTGAGCTCTTTGTTGGGGTCGTAGTAGGCAAGGATTGGTCCTGGTTCTCTCGTGATCAAGTCTTTCACTTTCTGGAAAGCGATGTCGTGTTGGTTGTCCCAGAGGAACTCACTGGACTGCTTTAGCAGCTGACGCAGGGGTGCATTAGCATTGGAGAGGCTGGGTGCGAACTTGGCTAAAGTAGTTGACCATGCCAAGCACTGTTTCCAGCTCTGCGCGGTTCTTTGGTGGCTCCATTTCCTTTATGGCTGAGATCTTCTGCGGATCTGGCTTGATTCCATTCGCTGTGAGAAGATGCCCGAAGTAGCTGACCTCTGTAGCGCCCGACTGTGCTCTTCTCGGGGTTGAGCCGGACTCCTCTCTCGCGGGACCTTTGCAGCATCGCGCTGAGGTTTCTGTCGTGTTCCTCTTTGGTTCGACCATAGACAAGGATGTCGTCCACAATTGCCACGACTCGTCGAGGCCTTCGTACACCTCGTCGATCTTTCGCTGAAACTCGTCTTGGGCTGAGATAATCCCAAAAGGCAGGCGACGGAACCTGTAGCGTCCAAACGGTGTGTTGAACGTTGTGAGCTTAGATGACTCTTCTGTGAGCTTGATAGCCCAGTAGCCTGATCTGGCGTCCATGACACTGAAGTAGCGTGCGCCCGCTAGCTTGTGTGTGATGCCATCTAGCGTCGGTAAGGGGTAATGGGGGGCGTTTGATAGCCTTGTTCAAGTCTCTTGGGTCGAGACATACTCTGAGCTTGCCTGTCCGTGGTTTCTCCACCACCACTAACGCGTTGACCCAATCCGTCGGTTCTGTAACCTTGGTGACGATGTCAGATTGCTCCATGCTCTCCAACTCTTTCTTCAGACGGGCGCGGAGAGCAAGTGGAATCTTTCTCGGTGGGTAGATCACAGGGGTTGCGTCTGGGTTAAGGTGAATGGTACATTCTCCTGGGAATAGTCCTATTCCTGTAAAAACATCAGCAAACTCCTCCATGACATTCTCTATCTCTACTGGTGCTGTCACTGATAAAACTAGCTTGATAAGGTCCATGTCTAAACATGCTTTAAGACCTAGCACTGCAGGTGCTCGAGTGTCAACAACGTAAAAGTCCAACATCATGTCCCTTTCCTTGTATTTGCATTTGAGAGTGCATGTGCCTTTTACTGGGAGCTGTTCACCACCATAACCAGTCAGTCTGCGCGTGGTGGGCTGTAGCTCACACTCAGATGTCAAGCTTCTGTACTTACTCAGAGGAATAATGTTTACTTGTGCACCAGTGTCTAGTTTGAATTTTAGCTCTGTGCCTTGTCTTCCTATCTCAATGTCAGCAAAGGCTTGCTCTGTCTCTGATATCTGACTTTTCTGTGTCACTGAATCAATAAACAGTTCATCAGCATTTGACTCTTTGATTGACATTTCATCTTCACTCACTGTATGTACTGTTTTTCCACGGTAAACTCTGCACACTTTTGCAAAGTGATTCCATTTTCCACATTTAGTACACTGTTTGCCTTTAGCTGGGCAATTCCCCTGTTCGCCATGCACTTTGTATCCACAATATCCACATGTTTTGGGGCGTTTGGAGTCTGTGTCGCTCTGTTTTGGAGTTCTGTCTGTCTCCGTTCTGAAACATGCTCTCTGGGCACTGGAGGTGTGCTTTGATGTCTGCCTGACTGCGTGCACTGCTTGTTCACGTGATGCGCTCATGCTGCCGCCTGAAATGGTTTTCATCTGAACCTGTGCTAGCTCGTGAGATCTGGCTATGTCGATAGCTTTGTCCAGCGTTAACTCTGATCCAACATTCAAAAGTTTCTCTCTCACTCGCGGTGATTGTATTCCAAATACAATACGGTCCCTGACCATCTCATCCTTGTTTGCATAATCACAGTCTTTCACAAGCAGACGCAGCTCAGTGACAAACTGTTCAAACGATTCACTAGCGCCTTGTACTTTCTCATGGAATTTGTACCTAGCGAAAATTGTATTGGTCTTTGGCAAAACATATGCTTCAAAACGATCGTAGTATGTTTTCAGTACCTTTGATTCAGCCTCGGTAAGTGTCCATGTGTTGTAAATGTCTCTCCCTTTTTCACCGATCCAGAGGAGCAGGTAGCTGCACTTTTCCTCTTCTCCTCTTTCCTTCAGAGGACCCGTGAACATCAGCTCCACATGCTGTTTGAACTTACGCCATGCATCGGGTAGATTTGTAGACCCCCAATCCATTCGAGGTGAAGGAACTCCAGCAAAATCCATCTTTTAGTCCTTTTACTCTGACACCATGTCTTGTTTTGTACCGCTTTGTACAAAATAATAAAATGCAGGACGACAGGATATTTATAAACGTACCTCTTTATTAACTAGCTATAACGTGCATGTCCATGTGTCTCTGGCCATGATCATCTTAGAATGACCTCACCACCTGGGTGGTCTTAATCCAATCATTGCACAGTATGATGCATCCAATTACAATTCAGTATGGTGACACATATGAATATTACACCATAAAAGTTACTACTACACATATAATTCAAGTCATACCTTTATTGTCATTCATGCTCTTATTTTTAACCTAGTAGTTTTGCAAAAGTGTAACCTGCGTCAATTCTAGGAAATATTGGAATAACGTGCTTAAGAGGAGCCCTGACACGCACAACAGGATAACACAACTACCACATTTTCAATTGACAATCATTGATTTAAATGGATGTGGTCAATAGATTTGTATAGGCATATATACTAATTTAATTTAACTTGTAAGCCAAGGTTGGATTAGTAGGTCTATGCAACATGCACCTGGATAACCGCGTCATGAATCGGAACGGGCTCCAACGTCCTCATATACACATTATGACAAAATAAAGATCTTAATATTTCACGAAATAAAGACATAGAAGAAAACAGGTTCTAGAAACTCAATTTCTCCATGGCAATAGAATGTAAACATGTAAATAGCGCAAAAACATATCCAAATATCGCCTACAACTCAATTCTCAGCGCAGCATATTGGACTACTCCACAGGCATTGATCATTCGCGACTTTAAGTCATTCCTGTTATCTCTAGAGCATCCCGTATATTTATAGCGCTGCATTTCGTCCCCCTCTGACCATGGATAGGGTTGGGAGCATTCCTGAGTTCACTTATGGTCCCACTAAGGTAATCTTAGGAGATATTCCTTTTGGCATACTGTAAATGCCTGTGCATAATGTACCTAATAAAGCATAATTATTTTAATTATCTTCAAAGGAATTCTGTAGAAGCAGCCTTTATTTTCAGACTCTGCAGGCCTGCTGGGAGGAAGCATATTACAATAAACAGGTAAGATTCATCCCACAAAAACAGTAACCACAGAAAAAAAGAGATAGATTTAATCCCAAAACAAGAGTTTTATTTCAAGACAGTTTAGAGAAGATGGTCATAAGAGTTTTTAATATCACTTGCAAATTGTGAGACATGAGCAGTTGTGAAATGTTGCGAGAAGCCCTTCTGAAAGCACATTATATGGTCTTTAGTGGCACGGTCTCACACCTTACCTCATCTTGCAGAAGAAGCTCATGGTCCACTATCTGCTGCTCCAGAGTCGAGGCCAGGTCTCGCCCCATGTCACCATGGAGCACATGAGCGACTGGCTGGTGTCTCAGGGCAAAAAAATCCCTTAGGGAGAGGTGAGTACCACGTCAGCTCTCACCTTCACTGCCATTCTCTGTCACCAGCAGCACTCCAGGAGGTGTGGGTAAAATAAACAACAGATAAATAGGAAGCCAGGAAAGTTGAAATGCTTTGTGTTTTATTTGAAGGGTGTGGAAGGAAACCCTGGAGGAGGGGAACGAACTCGCTCGGCTGGTAAGAGAATGAGAGTTAGAGACTTAGACTATCAGTCAGTGAGCTCCTTTCTAGCCTTTCAACAACTAGTCAGTACAGCAGAATATATCTGTTGTGAAATTACACTAATGGGACTTCCTGTTTCCCTACGGCAGACCTGGGAAGTAAACACCTGCCTAAAAATGATTGACATGGAGCACAAGGCTGTCTGCAAGCTCCGCCGCTCTATGCACACCACCTCTCCAGCTGGCGCTGACATGTGAGTTCCATGTACTGCCCTGCATACAGCTTGCTCCATTCATCTACACATCTGGAGCTATGCAGAAAATAACTAGGGCAGTGTTCTCTGTGTGAACATTGCACATCGTTTAGCTTTCTCTGCTGCTTTTTGTTGATTTCAGCGACCCCCAAGGTCCACATCATCGTGGAGAGAGCTGTGAGGAGCATTCTGGACAAGCTGTCCAATAAGCCCTGTAGCAACCTGCTCAGCCCATCCCAGGTGGTGGTGGAGCTGGTGCCCAGGATCCTCCTGGCCCTGTGGCTTCAGCCAGAGGAAGGCCATTCAGATCACCCCATCCTCCTAAGCGGGATGGCTGTGAGTATGGTGGTGGCCGTAGGGGAGAAGCTCTCCAACACGTTGAAGGCCTCTTCTCCTCACACCCCTTTCTCCCGTGCTGCTGCTTTTGACTCTGTGAGGTCGATCCTCGGGAGAATCAGGCAGTCCTTCTCCCTGGATGACCTCACAACCCCCTTTTTTATGAGCTCTGTCTGTGCCTTTGTGGCGGACGAGGTGAAAAGCTACTTCCAGCCTACTGCAGACACCCTGCCAGTCCCCCTGTCCTAGTGGTGGCCGTCTCCGCCACACTACCAGCTGACATCCAAGCAGGTGAGTAGCACTCATAGAGAGCACTCTGACAGATGCCTTTTGTCATGACATCCTGGTGCCTTGTAGTAGTAAAGCCAATCAGGATTTTAATTGTCACCCCAAACACAGATGCAGACCTGGCTTCTTCGCACCTGGAGGTTGTGGACATCACCCCTAACAAAGAGGCTCACCTGGCTTCTTCCCACCTGGAGCTTGTGGACATCACCCCTAACACAGAGTTAGACCCGGCTTCTTCCTATCAGAAGGTTGTGGAAACCACCCCTAACACAGAGGCAGACCGGGCTTCTTCCCACCTGGAGGTTGTGGACATCCCCCTAACACAGAGGCAGACCCGGCTTCTTCCCACCTGGAGCTTATGGACATCCCCCTAACACAGCGGCATTCCCGGCTTCTTCCCACCTGGAGCTTATGGACATCCCCCTAACACAGCGGCAGACCGGGCTTCTTCTCACCTGGAGGTTGTGGACATCACCCCTAACACAGAGGCAGACCCGGCTTCTATCCACCTAGAGGTTGCGGACATCACCCCTAACACAGAGGCAGACCTGGCTTCTTCCCACCTGGAGGTTGGTTTACAAAACCCGTAGCACAGAGGCAGACCCGGTATCTTACCACCTGGAGGTTGAGGACATCACTCCTAACACAGAGGCAGACCTGGCTTCTTTCCACCTGGAGGTTGCGGATATCACCCCTAACACAGAGGCAGACCTGGCTTCTTCCCACCTGGAGGTTGTTTACAAAACCCGTAGCACAGAGGCAGACCCGGTATCTTACCACCTGGAGGTTGAGGACATCACTCCTAACACAGAGGCAGACCTGGCTTCTTTCCACCTAGTTGTTGTGGACATCACTTTTGACACAGAGGCAGACCTGGCTTATTCCCAGCTGGAGGTTGTGGAAGTCACCCTAATATAGAGGTAGAACCTGTCTCTTCCCACTTGGAAGTTGTGGACATCACACCTTACACAGAGGCAGAACCGGCTTCTACCCACCTGAAGGTTGTGGACATCACCCCTAACACAGAGGCAGACCCGGCTTGTTCTCAGCTGGAGGTTTTGGACCTCTCCCCTAACACAAATGCATACCCGGCTTCTTCACTCTTGGAGGTTGTGGACGTCACACTTGAAGAAAAGCCTCTCATGGTGGCCGTCTCCGCCACTCTGCCATCTGCCATCCAAGCAGGTGAGTAAGACTTATAGAAAGCACTCTGACAGGTGCCATTTGTCATGATAACATGTAAAGTGTTGGTCCCATGTTTCATGAGCTGAAATAAAAGATCCCATTCAACTGGCCAGTGTTTAGAACCTACGGTTTGCATTTATTTACGTTCTGTCCCGCTTTTGTCCTTTTCCAGAGGATGTTGCTGTGGTCACCCTGGACGTCACCCCACACGTCACCAAGGACGTGACCCTGGATGTTCCATGCAGGGCGAGGAAAGGGGCAGTCCGGCGTTTTTTTTGCAGGCTTTGGAGGGCAGTGTGCTGCTGCGCTTGCCACAAGGAAGAGGAGGAACAATATTAACTATTCATTAGACCAGAAACAGGATTGAACCATAGACCATTAAATTCTTTGCATTATAGTTGCCTTCAATTCTGATTTTCTTCTGTTTAATTCTTAATTAATTTCAGAACATTTCTCTAAACTTTGTGGAGTAGGTTGTATAAATAAGTGGGAAACATCCCAATCCCAATTTTAATGCTTTTAATAATTAACTTATTACATTTTTTTTAGATGTATTATTTGACAAAAAGTGGAGGCGCGACAAAAAAACTTTAATCATCATAGAAAACTCTTGCTCACTATTAAAAATGCATTGTTTTATTTAAGCAAGGTTAAAAGATTAACGTTTCGGCCTAGTCTATGACGATATGCAAGTTGTGATTGCCCAGTTAAAGGGGGACCCAGACTCACCCTGGTTCTTGAGGGTTGCAGACACTGAATAATTATCATTTGAAATAAATGGCACTTTTCAAGTCTTGACTAAAAATCTTTAATGAATATGAATTTAAATACAATTGACTTGAGGATCAGAGCAGGCAGGCTGACTGGCTTGCCCTGAAGGCCCTCTGCCTCTTCCTCTGTGTGGTTAATCTCAGCCAAGAGGTTGTATGGGTTGTCTGTCTCTTTCTGGGTGTGAATCACTATCACTATGACCTCTCGCTCCGCCTGCCCGTTGGCCTGATTAGAAGGCTTCCACTCTCATTCCTTGTTCACAGGAGCAGGGGTGATGGCATCCGGGGTAACCTCCTCCTCTCCTGTATCTAACCCATCTTTCTGGCTGTGAGTTCGACTGAGGTCACTCGTTCTCTCTCCCAGGGTGTTGGATAGTTTCTCCTCCTCTGTGTCTTGTGTATTTTCTACATTGTAGAATAATAGTGAAGACATCAAAACTATTAAATAACACATATGGCATCATGTAGTAACCAAAAAACGTGTTACACATATCAAAATATATTTCAGATTTGAGATTCTTCAAAGTAGCCACCCTTTGCCTTGATCACAGCTTTGTACATACAGAATAATACGAAATGTTCTGAGACCAGGTTGCGCTTTCACCTCCCCCGGTAAGAGGGGAATAAGGCAACCTCAGAGTTACATTCAAGGATACTTTATTGACACACACGGATTAAATGGACATGGAAAGGTAGTGGAATGATAGTGGTCCTGTAATGGACAGATAACAGGGGTAATGAATATGCACAATAACTGATAGCACAAGTAGAGCAACAACGCTATTAACAAAGGAAGGGCTGTATTAATGGCATAATGCTACCTGCGGAGTATTACACAACACAGTAAAACACAGAGAGGCAATGGTAGTAGGCAATGGTAGTAAATATAAAGAACAACAAGTAAGAATGATATACATGTTACAAACTCACTTTGTGCACGTACACTATCCCACGGTATCTCTGTGCATTCAAATTGCATCGATAAATGCAATTGGGTTCATTGTCCATAGCTTATGCCTGCCCATACCATAACCCCACTGCCACCATGGAGCATTCACAACGTTGACATCAGCCAACAGCTCGCCCATACGCTGCTTTACAAGTGGTCTGAAGTCGTGAGGCCAGTTAGATGTGCTGCCAAATTCTCTAAAGCCGCCTTGGATTATGGTTGAGAAATTAACATAAATTTATCTGGCAACAGCTCTGGTGGACATTCCTGCAGTCTGTAAGCCAATTGCACGCTGCCTCAAAACTTGAAACATCTGTGCATTGTGTTGTGTGACAAAACTGCACATTTTAGAGTGGCATTTTATTGTCCTCAGCACAAGGTGCACCTGTGTAATTATCATGCTGTTTAATCAGCTTCTTGATATGCCATATTTGTCAGGTGGATGGATTATCTTGGCAAAGGAGAAATGCTCGCTTACAGGGATGTAAACAAATTTGTGTACACAATTTGAGAGAAATAAGCTTTTTGTGCGAATGGAACATTTCTGGGATTTTTATTTCAGCTCATGAAACATGGGACCAACACTTTACATGTTGCGTTTATATTTTTGTTCAGTGTAGTTATTAGGTTGGGAGATTGGGATCCTATCTGGGCTAGCTAAAGCCATCTTCATGGTTAGTAGTATGACAGAGAAAATATAGCAAGACAAATTTAAACATCACAAATCTGAGGGGGCAAGTGACCCTGTGCCCCCTTTGGGCATGACGTCTCTGCTATCAACCACATCATTCTGTCTCCGTGAATATTCAAAACAGACACATTCATTCAGGTCTGGTACTGGTCCTACCATATAGATCAGGGATGGACAATTCCAGTCCTTGGGGGGTCGGAGTGGTGTCACACTTTTTCCCCATCCCTAGCAAACACAGATGATTAAACTTATTGCATTCTAAACTGAAACCCATGAGTACTTGATTATTAGAGTCAAACGTGTTAGCTGGGGCTGGGGGAAAAGTGTAACACCAATCAGGTCCCGAGGACTGGAGTTGCCCATCCCTAATATAGATGCTCTGTTTGCACGCATCGAGGGATGTGGTGAGTGACAGTGGAGACAAGGGGAGCACACAGAAACAGCTTTGTCCTTTTAGAAAGTCGTCATAATCCTTAAATAAATATGATATGTATTCAAGAAATGCAGAGCCACTTCCAAAAACATATTGACAGAGTCTAGTATCTAGTAATCTAATCAATTAGTTTTCAACCCCTTTGTTATGGCAAGCCTAAATAAGCTCAGGAGTAAAAATGTGCTTAACAAGTCACATAATCAGTTAGATGGACTAACTATGTGTGCAATAATAGTGATTTTTGAACGACTACATAATCTCTGTACCCCACACATGCAATTATCTATCAGGTCCCTCAGTCGAGCAGTGAATTTCAAACATAGATTCAACCATGAAGACCAGGGAGGTTTTCCAATGCCTCACAAAGAAGGGCACCTTTTGGTAGATGGGTACAAAAAAGCAGACATTGAATATTCCTTTGAGCATGGTGAAGGTATTAATTACGCTTTGGATGGTGTATCAATACACCCAGTCACCACAAAATACAGGCGTCCATCCTAACTCAGCTGCCAGAGAGGAAGGAAAACGGTCAGGGATTTCACCATGAGGCCAAAGCTGCTTTGATAGGAGAAAACTGAGGATGAATCATCAACATTGTAGTTACTCCACAATACTAACCTAATTGACAGAGTATGCACTCACTAACTGTAAGTCGCTCTGGATAAGAGCGTCTGCTAAATGACTAAAATGTAAATGTAAAAGAAGGAAACCTGTACATGCATTGTGTTTGCAATCAGGCACTAAAGTAAAACTGCAAATAATGTGGCAAAGAAATGAACTTTATGCCCTGAATACAAAGCGTAATGTTTGGGGAAAATCCAACACAACACATCACTGAGTACCACTCTTCATATTTCCAAGCATGGTGGTGGCTGCATCATGTTATGGGTATGCATGTCATTGGCAAGGACTAGATACTTTTTTAGGATAAAAAGAAACAGCATAGAGCTAAGTACAGGCAGATTCCTAGAGGAAAATCTGGTTCAGTCTGCTTTCCAACAGACACTGGGAGACAAATTCCCTCTTCAGCAGGACAATAACCTAAAACACAAGGCCAAATATTCACTGGAGTTGCTTACCAAGACGACATTGAATGTTTCTGAGTGGCTTAGTTACAGTTTTGACTTAATTCGGCTTGAAAACCTATGGCAAAAAAAAAATGGCTGTCTATATAATGTATATTGCATATATTTTACAATCCAGTTGTGCAAAGCTCTTGGAGATTTACCCAGAAAGACACAGCTTTAATCGACTCAGGGGTGGGAATACTTATGTAAATAAGATATTTCTGTATGTAATTTCCAATACATTTGCAAAAATTTCAAAAGCGTGTTTTCACTTTGTCATTATGGGGTATTGTGTGTAGCTGCGTGAGAGAAAATATTATAATTGAATCCATTTTGAATTCAGGCTGTAAGAAAACAACATGTGGAATAAGTTAAGGGGTATGAATACTTTCTGAATGCACTGTATATCTGCAAGAAAATGATAAATAAGTGACTGTTTGAAAGGGGGTCATATAAACATTGCCTTATTTATATTTTTACATATAACATAAAGTTAATTCTGTCTGAAATAGTCATGCTATAATGGGCGTCGTTTCTCAGACCAAATTTCCATTCTGGCTCAAACAAAGCAATCTGATCATGCTCCAGTCAAAAACAGCTATAGGGAATGCCTATACATTGTCCAATCTCCTTCCACACATTGATTTCATCTTTATTCAGAAAGAAACAAACTTGAAATTAAGTGTTGTTTCAGTGTCTTGTTGCAGGTTGTGCAATGTTCAAAAGTGTGTGAGAGAAAAAGCATTAAATCAAATCAAATCAAATCAAAACAAATTGTGTTGGTCACATGCGCCGAATACAACAGGTGCAGACATTACAGTGAAATGCTTACTTACAGCCCTTTACCAACAGTGCATTTATTTTAAACAAAAAAGTAAGAATAAAACAACAACAAAAAAGTGTTGAGAAAAAAAGAGCAGAAGTAAAAATAAAGTGACAGTAGGGAGGCTATATATACAATAGAATAAAGTGACAGTAGGGAGGCTATATATACAGGGGGTACCGTTGCATAGTCAATGTGGGGGGGCACCGGCTAGTTGAGGTAGTTGAGGTAATATGTACATGTGGGTAGAGTTAAAGTGACTATGCATAAATACTTAACAGAGTAGCAGCAGCGTAAAAAGTATGGGGGTGGGGGGGCAGTGCAAATAGTCCGGGTAGCCATGATTAGCTGTTCAGGAGTCTTATGGCTTGGGGGTAGAAGCTGTTGAGAAGTCTTTTGGACCTAGACTTGGCACTCGGTACCGCTTGCCGTGCGGTAGCAGAGAGAACAGTCTATGACTAGGGTGACTGGAGTCTTTGACAATTTTGAGGGCCTTCCTCTGACACCGCCTGGTATAGAGGTCCTGGATGGCAGGGAGCTTTGCCCCTGTGATGTACTGGGCCGTACGCACTACCCTCTGTAGTGCCTTGCGGTCAGAGGCCAAGCAGTTGCCATACCAGGCGGTGATGCAACCAGTCAGGATGCTCTCGATGGTGCAGCTGTAGAATTTTTTTGAGGATCTGAGGACCCATGCCAAATCTTTTTAGTCTCCTGAGGGGAATAGGCTTTGTCGTGCCCTCTTCACGACTGTCTTGGTGTGTTTGGACCATGATAGTTCGTTGGTGATGTGGACACCAAGGAACTTGAAGCTCTCAACCTGTTCCACTACAGCCCCGTCGATGAGAATGGGGCGTGCTCAGTCCTCTTTTTTTTCCTGTAGTCCACAATCATCTCCTTTGTCTTGGTCACGTTGAGGGAGAGGTTGTTGTCCTGGCACCACACGGCCAGATCTCTGACCTCCTCCCTATAGGCTGTCTCATCGTTGTCGGTGATCAGGCCTACCACTGTTGTGTCGTCGGCAAACTTAATGATGGTGTTGGAGTGCGTGCCTGGCCATGCAGTCATGGGTGAACAGAGAGTACAGGAGGGGACTGAGCACGCACCCCTGAGGGGCCCCCGTGTTGAGGATCAGTGTGGCAGATGTGTTGTTACCTACCCTTACCACCTGGGGGCGGCCCGTCAGGAAGTCCAGGATCCAGTTGCAGAGGGAGGTGTTTAGTCCCAGGATCCTTAGCTTAGTGATGAGCTTTGAGGGCACTATGGTGTTGAATGCTGAGCTGTAGTCAATGAATAGCATTCTCACGTAGGTGTTCCTCTTGTCCAGGTGGGAAAGGGCAGTGTGGAGTGCGATAGAGATTGCATCATCTGTGGATCTGTTGGGGCGGTATGCAAATTGGAGTGGGTCTAGGGTTTCTGGGATTATGCTGTTGATGTGAGCCATGACCAGTCTTTCAAAGCACTTCATGGCTACAGACGTCAGTGCCACGGGTCGGTAGTCATTTAGGCAGGTTATCTTAGAGTTCTTGGGCACGGGGACTATGGTGGTCTGCTTGAAACATGTTGGTATTACAGACTCAGTCAGGGACATGTTGAAAATGTCAGTGAAGACATTTGCCAGTTGGTCAGCACATGCTCGGAGTACACGTCCTGGTAATCCGTCTGGCCCTGCGGCCTTGTGAATGTTGACCTGCTTAAAAGTCTTACTCACATCGGCTACGGAGAGCGTGATCACATAGTCGTCCGGAACAGCTGGTGCTCTCATGCATGCTTCAGTGTTGCTTGCCTCGAAGCGAGCATAGAAGTGGTTTAGCTTGTCTGGTAGGCTTGTGTCACTGGGCAGCTCGCGGCTGTGCTTCCCTTTGTAGTCTGTAATAGTTTTCAAGCCCTGCCACATCCGACGAGCGTCAGAGCCAGTGTAGTATGATTCAATCTTAGACCTGTATTGACTCTTTGCCTGTTTGATGGTTCGTCGGAGGTCATAGCGGGATTTCTTATAAGCGTCCGGGTTAGAGTCCCGTTCCTTGAAAGCGGCAGCTCTACCCTTTAGCTCAGTGCGGATGTTTCCTGTAATCCATGGCTTCTGGTTGGGGGTATGTACGTACGGTCACTGTGGGGGAGGACATCATCGATGCACTTATTGATGAAGCCAGTGACTGATGTGGTGTACTCCTCAATGCTGTCTGAAGAATCCCGAACATGTTCCAGTCTGTGCTAGCAAAACAGTCCTGTAGCTTAGCATCTGCGTCATCTGACCACTTTTTTATTAGCCGAATCACTGGTGCTTCCTGCTTCAGTTTTTGCTTATAAGCAGGAATCAGGAGGATAGAGTTATGGTCAGATTTGCCAAATGGAGGGCGAGGAGAGCTTTGTATGCGTCTCTGTGTGTGGAGTAAAGGTGGTCTAGAGTTTTTTTCCCCTCTGGTTGCACATTTAACATGCTGGTAGAAATTAGGTAGAACGGATTTAAGTTTCCCTGCATTAAAGTCCCCTGCTACTAGGAGCGCTGCATCTGGATGAGCGTTTTCCTGTTGATTAATGGCCTTGTACAACTCATTCAGTGCAATCTTAATGCCAGCATTGGTTTGTGGTGGTAAATAGACAGCTATGAAAAATATAGATGAAAACTCTCTTGGTAAATAGTGTGGTCTGCAGCTTATCATAAGATACTCTACCTCAGGCGAGCAAAACCTTGAGACTTCCTTAGTATTTGATTTGGTGCACCAGCTGTTGTTTACAAATATACAGAGACCGCCACCCCTCGTCCTTACCCGAGTCTGCCGTTCTGTCCTGCCGATGTAGCGTATAGCCTGCTAGCTGAATGTTATCATTGTCGTCGTTCAGCCACGACTCCGTGAAACATAAGATATTACAGTTTTTAATGTCCCGTTGGTAGGATAACCGTAATCTTAAATCGTCCATTTTATTCTCCAAAGCTTGAACGTTGGCTAATAGGATTGATGGGAGAGGCAGTTTACTCGTTCGCGCCGGATCCTTACAAGGCACCCGGATCTACGTCCACGATATCTCCGTCTCTTCCTCACGCGAATGACGGGGATCTGGGCCTTGTCGGGAGTCTGTAGAATATCCTTCGCGAACGCCTCGTTGAAGAAAAAGTGTTCGTCCAACGCGAGGTGAGTAATCGCTGTCCTGATATCCAGAAGCTCTCTTTGGTTATAAGAGACGATGGCAGAAACATTATGTACAAAATAAATTACAAATAACGCGGAAAAACACACATAATAGTACAATTGGTTAGAGGGCTGTAAAACGGCAGCCATCTTCTTCCGGCGCTGCTGTGCATTAACTTGTGTGTGTGGTGTCAAGTGTGGATGTTCACATGTAGCTAGATGTAGTAGGCTAATGTTAACTAGCCTGGTCAGCATTGCCCATGAAAGGAAGCTAGGCTAGCCAGCTAGTGTGGCATTTTAGCCAGGTAGCCTAGGGCAACACAAAGCTAAAAAGCGTGTACTGTATGACAGAGTCATAGGTAACATGAAAGAGGAGGAATATTGGCATTTCTCTACAAGTGGGGGGAGTCAACATGTATTTTCTATCCACATCCCCACCCACACACACACACACACACACACACACACACACACACACACACACACACACACACACACACACACACAGAGCAATCAGTAGGCTCAAGGAACATCACATTTCGCTAATGTTGATTGGACTAAATCATTTTTGGTATCTTTCAGTTATCACTGTATTAGACTAAGCATAGCTGATTAGATGATGTTGAAATGTTGAAGTTGAAATGGTGCTGGAATAGTGGAGGCAGCTCCTGTTTTCTTTGCTTACTTGCGGTAACTCTCTGTGGTTTTAAATCAGTAGTTGTTTAGTAGTCCTAAAATGTCGGAAACATTAATTTGCTTGACCCCTGCTGTAGGTCGTGTAACTGTTTGTTACATGGAATATGTTTTGTGGACTTCACCGGACATGTTGCTCTCCAGTTTTGTAGGTGTGGCCTTAGACCTACAGTGCATTCGGAAAGTATTCAGACCCCTTGACTTTTTCCACATTTTGTTACGTTAAGAATCTCCTAAAATGGATTCAAATGTTTTTCTTTCTTATCAATCTACACATATTACCCCATAATGACAAAGCAAAAACAGGTTTGTAGAATAAGTAAAAATATATATACAATTAAAAAACTGATATTTACATAAGTATACAGACCCTTTATCAGGTCTTTGTTGAAGCACCTTTGGTGATTGCCTAGAGTCTTCTTGGGTATGACGCTCATTTGGCACACCTGTATTTGGGGAGTTTCTATTATTTTCTGCAGAGCCTCTCATGTTCTATCAGGTTGGTGGAGCGTCGATTCAACTATTTCGGTCTCTCCAGAGATGTTAGATAGGCTCAAGTCCGGGCTTTCTGGCTGGGCTACTCAAGGACATTCAGGAGACTTGTCCCGAAGCCACTCCCTGCGTTGTCTTGGCTGTGTGCTTGTTCGTTGTCCTATTGGAAGGTGAACCTTCACCCCAGTCTGAGGTCTGAGCACTCTCGGAGAAGATTTTCATCAAGGATCTCTCTGTACTTTGCTCCGTTCATCGTTCCTCGATCCTGACTAGTCTCCCAGTCCCTGCCGCTGAAAAACATTTGTCTGGCCACCCCTACCATAAATGCCTGATTGGTGGAGTGCTGCAAAGATGGTTGTCCTTCTGGAAGGTTCTCCCATCTCCACAGAGGAACTCTGATACTCTGTCAGAGTGACCATTGGGTTCTTGGTCACCACCCTGACCAAGGCCCTTCTTCCCGAGTGCTCAGTTTGGCCGGCAGCTGCTGAGGAGGAGTCTGATGGTTCCAAACTTCTTCCGTTTAGGCATGATGGAGCCCACTGAGTTTTTTGGGACTTTCAATGCTGCAGACATTTTTTGGTACCCTTCCCCAGGTCTCTGTGCCTCGACACAATCCTGTCTCAGAGCTTCTGGACAATTCCTTCGACCTCATGGCTTGGTTTTTCTCTGACATGCACTGTCAACTGTGGGACTTTATATAGCAGGTGTGTGCCTTTCCAATTTACCACAGGTGGACTCCAATCAAGTTGTAGAAACATCTCAAGGATTACATTTTCTAACATTTCTAAAAAACTTTTTTTTTTTAGCTATGTCATTATGGGGTATTGTGTGTTGATTGACAAATAACATTTTTTATTTAATCAATTTTAGAATAAGTTTCGCGACTTCCTCTGAAGCTGCCCACCCTCCTTGTTCGGGCAGGCTTCAGCGTTAGTCGTCACCGCCCTTCTAGCCACTGCCGCTCCTCATCTCATCATTCCATTTGTATTGTCTTGTTTATTATACACACCTGGTTCATATCCCCTCATCTACCTGTATAAGTGTTCCCTCTGCCCTTGTTTTTGTGTGTTATTGTTAATTGTGGAGGATAGTGAGCTCCGTGTAGTATGTCGCGATATTTCCTGTGTGCCTTGTATTTTCCAGTGTGCACTGGACTGTTTGACGCATTACTGCGTAACTCTGTATTGGTGGAATAAAGCCAATTATTCTGTGATTTACCCTCCTGTCCTGACTCCTTGACATCACCTCATCAAAGAATCACACACCTGACATGGAGTCAGAGAAGAGAAGCACATGCCTGGAGTCGTGGGCAGGGTCCGGAGCATTCGACGATGCTAGCCAGCTTGGGAGAAGTGATGGATCGGGTTCTCCATGTTGTCCAACGCCTGGAGAGGAGAGGATCCGATCTTTCGGGACCAGTGAGCTACCGGATCCAGCCATCCACACCCCAGCACCCAGAGGGATTCATATATCCCGACCACGGGATTTCGACAGGACAGCTGCCCTCTGCCAGGGATTCCTCCTACAAGTGGTGATATACTTATCAAAGCCCGGCTCCATCGGAGCAGAAAAAGGTGTCCGTCTGTCAGCTTCCTGCCTCCTGTTTGTCTCCGGGCCTCTAGAGGTCATCTGTGTTCCCCTCTGCCTTAGTTCTTCCTCGTGTGTCCTTATTAGCTTGATCCAGGTCACCTGTGCCTTGTTTCCCCTTGTGTATTTTAGCTGTGTGTTTTCCCCTTGTTTCTCACTTGGTTATTGAGTCCTGGCTATGTGTCTCCTGCTTTGTTCCACCGTGTCTTTCCAAGTAAGGTTTTCTAAGTTATCTTTAGTTTGTTTTTCTCCCCTCGTGGAGTTATTTTGTTTTGCCTCCTGTTTTGTTAACATACCTCTTTCTGAGAAGAACTTTTGTTGGACTATTTGTGAATGGCGAAGAACCTTTGTTTTTAAATTAAATCTACTGGCCTGGAGTATTGCCTTGGGTGTTTCATTTGGGTCCTACTACACCTCCTCTGTGGCTAAGGGGTATTACCCCCAGCTCTCCACATCTGAGACCGGAGTTCTAGCACGGCTTGTGACAGAATAACCAAGTCAATCATGGACCCAGAAACACTCAGTTCCCAGGACCTGTTGGCGGTGATCACTCGACATGAGGCTTCTTTCCAGCGCCATGAAGCCGTTCTCAGCCGACAAGAGGAGCTGATGGCTAGACATTCTCAACTCCTGGCCGAAATGATGAGTTCCCTTCACCAGCTCTTTGAACGCCTCCTTGGTCCTCTCCCTTCCCCCAGGTCACCTCCCAGTGACGACAGGCCTTCTCGGTTGGCGGAGCCCCGACTACCACCTCCCAAGCCCTTTTCTGGGGATCCAAGCTCTTGCCAGGGTTTCCCTCACCCAATGCTCCCTCACCTTCGAGCTCCAATCCTCAAGTTTTCCCACAGACCGTTCCAAGATTGCCTACATCATTACCCTTCTTTCAGACAAGGCGCTCGCCTGGGCCTCTGCGGTGTGGCAGTCCCAGGAGGCCTGTTGTGATTCCCACGCTGCATTTGTAGAAGAGTTCAAGCGGGTGTTCGATCATCCTGTCAGTGGGCGGGGAGGCTTCCAAGCGCCTACTGTCTCTCCGTCAGGGCTCCCGAAGCACGGCAGATTTCGCCATTGATTTTCGGACCATAGCAGCAAGGAGCGGATGGAATGATGAAGCGCTGAGGGTCTGCTTTCAGGGAGGGTTATCTGAGCCCCTTCAAGATGAGTTAGCCACCCGAGAACCAGCTGGAGATCTCGAGTCCCTCATAGCCTTGGCCATCCGCCTGGACAATCGTCTAAGAGAGCGGAGAACGGCTCGCCGCCAGGTGTCTCAGTCCCAAGTTCCTCGGAGCAGCTCTGTTTCTCCTGTTTGGACTCCGTCATTCAGAGCTTCCCCGGCTCCTGAACTGCTCCAGGATTCCCGGAGAGCATGCAGTTAGGCCGTTCCAGGCTTTCTCCCAATGAAAGGGAACGTCGCATGAGGGAGCGTCGGTGCCTCTACTGCGGGGTTGCCGGCCACTTCGATCCACTTGCCCCGAGCTGGGAAACGCCAGTCCCCGCCCAGCTACAGGAGGGCTGTGATGGGGAGAATTAGAGCTCCTCCTACTAACGCTGTCCTGGCTATTCCAGCCACTCTGTCCTGGGAGGGCCACCAGCATCGGGTCCAGGCTATGATCGATTCCGGTGCCGCAGGTGATTTCCTGGATGTAACCTTGGCTAAGGAACTTAAGATCCCTACCCAACTACTTCCTCATCCCCAGGCAGTTACAGCCTTAGATGGCAGACCTCTGGAACCAGGAAAGGTTACAGAGGCGACTCAGTCCCTGCGACTTACCATCTCTCAACACCAGCAGGAGGAAACCTTCTATCTCATTGACTCTCCCGAGTATCCTATTATCCTGGGTCACCCTTGGCTATGCAGACATAATCCCCAGATCGACTGGCCTACTGGCACCATTCTAAGCTGGGGTCCCACTTGCCAACTCACCTGCATGCTTCAGAGTCCCTCAGCCCCTAGTACCCAGTTTCAAGAGTCTGTTGACGTCTCCCTAGTCCCCAGTGTTTACCATCGGTTCAAGGCTGTGTTCAGCAAGGCCCGGGCTACTTCCTTACCGCCTCATCGCACGTATGACTGTGCCATTGATCTACTCCCTGGGTGCTGCCCTCCTAGAGGTCGGATCTTTTCCTTGTCCTCCCCGAGCACGCAGCTATGGACACCTACATTAAGGAGTCCTTGGCAGCCGGCCTCATCCATGCCTCTACTTCCCCGGCTGGGGCGGGCTTCTTTTTTGTTGAAAAGAAGGACGGGGGTCTTAGGCCTTGTATTGATTACCGGGGACTCAACAAGATCACGGTTCGGAATCGATATCCTCTTCCTCTCATGGCCACTGCTTTTGAGCTGCTTCAAGGGGCTTCCATTTTTTCTAAACTGGATCTCCGCAATGCTTACCATCTCGTGCGGATCCGGCAAGGTGACGAATGGAAGACGGCGTTCAACACGCCCACGGGGCACTATGAATATCGGGTGATGCCGTTCGGGCTCACCAATGCCCCCCGCAGTATTCCAAGCCCTGATTAATGATGTTCTCCGGGATATGCTTAATCTGTTCGTCTTCGTGTACCTGGACGATATCCTCATCTTCTCG
Source organism: Coregonus clupeaformis (assembly GCF_020615455.1). Classification (NCBI taxonomy): domain Eukaryota; kingdom Metazoa; phylum Chordata; class Actinopteri; order Salmoniformes; family Salmonidae; genus Coregonus; species Coregonus clupeaformis. The sequence continues at coordinate 65,820 of NW_025534777.1, forward strand.
AGGTCACTGAAGGAGCATGAGGGGCATGTTAGCCGGGTTCTCCAGAGGCTCCTTGACAATCACCTCTATGTTAAACCTGAGAAGTGTGAATTTCATGTTTCTCAGACTCAGTTTCTCGGGTTTATTGTCACTCCCGGGCACCTAGAGATGGATCCCAAGAAGGTCGAGCGGTCCGCAGCTGGCCCACACCTGCCACGGTCAAGGAGGTTCAACGGTTCATTGGCTTTTCTAACTTCTATCGGAAGTTCATCAAGAATTTCAGCTCAGTGGTAGCCCCCTTGACGACGCTTACCAAGGGAGGAGGGACCAAGGTTCACTGGGGTCCGGAAGCAGCAGGGGCCTTCGAGGATCTCAAGCGCCGCTTCACGTCTGCTCCGATTCTGGTGACTCCTGACCCAGAAAGACCTTTCGTGGTGGAGGTGGACGCCTCAGAGGTGGGGGTGGGAGCCGTCCTGTCACAGAGGGGTGAGGATGGGAGATTACACCCTTGTGCCTTCATGTCTCGCCGCCTGTCTGAGGCCGAGCGCAACTACCACGTGGGGGATCTAGAGTTGCTTGCAGTAAAACTGGCCTTGGAAGAGTGGCGCCATTGGCTTGAGGGGGCTCAGCACCCGTTCCAGTTTCTCACAGACCACAAGAACCTGGAATATCTCCAACAGGCTAAGCGGATGAACCCTCGGCAAGCACGATGGTCCCTTTTCTTTAATCGATTCCAGTTCCTCCTGTCTTACCGACCTGGCACCAAGAACGTCAGGCCGGATGCCCTGTCTCGAGCCTATTCTCCCGAGGTACAAGAGAAGCCCTTGGCATCGATTATTCCGAGGTCTAGGATCGTCGCACCTCTTCAGTGGGAACTAGAAAGAGGGGTACGAGAAGCCCTTGTCCATGAGCCCGATCCAGGCGGTGGTCCTGCCGGTCGCCTGTACGTTCCTCTCTCTGTTCGGGCCCGCGTCTTGCAGTGGGGTCATGAGTCGCCCTTGACATGCCATCCAGGCAGTGCTCGCACACTGGAATTCCTCCGACGGCGGTTTTGGTGGCCGTCCATCAAGAAGGACGTGCAGGTCTATGTTGAGGCCTGCCCGGTGTGCAACCAGGGAAAGTCGACGCGCCAGCGACCCCAGGGACTGCTCCATCCCTTACCTATTCCTCGAAGGCCATGGTCACACCTTTCTCTGGACTTTGTTACGGGACTTCCTCCATCCCAGGGCAACACCGTCATCCTAGTGATCGTGGACCGGTTCTCTAAGGCTGCCCGGTTTATTCCCCTGCCCAAGCTGCCCTCGGCTAAGGAGACTGCTGAGCTCCTCATGAACCATGTCTTCCGGATATTTGGCATTCCCCTGGACGTGGTCTCTGACCGAGGTCCCCACTCTCGTCCCGGTTTTGGGGGCCTTCTGCAGGCTTATTGGGGCCACAGCCAGCCTATCGTCAGGGTTCCATCCAGAGTCTAATGGCCAAACGGAACGGATTAATCAGGATCTGGAGACCACCCTGCGGTGTATGGCGGCCAGTAATCCCACGTCTTGGGCCACCTATATCATTTGGGCTGAATATGCCCACAACACCCTCCAGTCTTCAGCCACCGGATTGTCCCCCTTCGAATGCCAGTTCGGTTACAACCCTCCATTATTTCCAGAGGAAGAGGCGCAAGTTGGTGTTCCCTCGGCCCAGCGCTTTGTCCAACGCTGTAGGCGGACCTGGAAGAAGGCCAGGTGTATCCTCCTTCGGACCTCCCAGAGATACCAAAGTCAGGCTAATCGACACCGCCGGACGGGCCCTAGTTTCCGAGCTGGTCAGAGAGTTTGGTTGGCCACTAAGAACCTGCCCCTCCGGGTCGAATCCAAGAAGCTTTCCCAGAGATACATCGGCCCTTTCCGCATTGCTAGAAAGGTTAACCCTGTTTCGTATCGTTTGGTTCTGCCTCGCTCCCTTAGAGTTAACCCCACTTTCCATGTTTCACTCCTTAAACCTGTCTTGTCTTCTCCTTTTGCCCCCCACGCAGACCCCCGCCACCTCCCAGGATCATTGACGGCCAGCCAGCCTACACAGTCCGCCGGATACTGGACTCCCGGAGGGTCCAGAACTCTCTGCAGTATCTGGTGGACTGGGAGGGCTACGGGCCAGAGGAGCGCTCCTGGGTTCCAGCCAGGGACATCCTGGACCCAGGTTTGATCCGAGATTTTCGCACCCTGGGGCCGGGGTGTTCTGGAAGGAACGTCAGGAGTCGTTCCTAGAGGAGGGGGTCCTGTCAGCTTCCTGCCTCCTGTTTGTCTCCGGGCCTCTAGAGGTCATCTGTGTTCCCCTCTGCCTTAGTTCTTCCTCGTGTGTCCTAATTAGCTTGATCCAGGTCACCTGTGCCTTGTTTCCCCTTGTGTATTTTAGCTGTGTGTTTTCCCCTTGTTTCTCACTTGGTTATTGAGTCCTGGCTATGTGTCTCCTGCTTTGTTCCACCGTGTCTTTCCAAGTAAGGTTTTCTAAGTTATCTTTAGTTTGTTTTTCTCCCCTCGTGGAGTTATTTTGTTTTGCCTCCTGTTTTGTTAACATACCTCTTTCTGAGAAGAACTTTTGTTGGACTATTTGTGAATGGCGAAGAACCTTTGTTTTTAAATTAAATCTACTGGCCTGGAGTATTGCCTTGGGTGTTTCATTTGGGTCCTACTACACCTCCTCTGTGGCTAAGGGGTATTACCCCCAGCTCTCCACATCTGAGACCGGAGTTCTAGCACGGCTTGTGACACTTTATGTGAGTCTGGAAGGAGAGTTTACAGTCTAACCAGACACCTAGGTATTTGTAGTTGTCCACATACTCTAGGTCAGACCCGTCGAGAGTGGTGATTCTAGTCGGGTGGGCGGGTGCCAGCAGCGTTCGATTGAAAAGCATACATTTAGTTTTACTAGTGTTTAAGAGCAGTTGGAGGCTACTGAAGGAGTGTTGTATGGCATTGAAGCTCGTTTGGAGGTTTGTTAACACAGTGTCCAATGAAGGGCCAGATGTATACAAAATGGTGTCGTCTGCGTAGAGGTGGATCTGAGAGTCACCAGCAGCAAGAGCGACATCATTGATATACACGGAGAAAAGTGTCGGCCCAAGAATTGAACCCTGTGGCACCCCCATAGAGACTGCCATAGGTCCAGACAACAGGCCCTCCGATTTGACACACTGAACTCTATCTGAGAAGTAGTTGGTGAACCAGGCGAGGCAGTCATTTGAGAAACCAAGGCTATTTAGTCTGCCAATAAGAATGCGGTGGTTGACAGAGTGGAAAGCCTTGGCCAGGTCGATGAAGACGGCTGCACAGTACTGTCTATTATCAATCGCGGTTATAATATCGTTTAGGACCTTGAGCGTGGCTGAAGTGCACCCATGACCAGCTCGGAACTTATGTAAAATAGCTGACTATTCCTAATGTGATTAGTAAATTGGATAGTCATAATTTAGGCTAATAATATAACTCAATCACAGGCTGTTCAATGCAGCGGGTGGTGGAGTAGGTTTCTTTTCACTGGAAAAATGTGGCCTTTTATTATTTTAAAATCACGCAATTCTAATACACTTTATATGACTAGAGAGATTAGCAGAATCTTTTTCAACACGACTTTCAAGTGGCACTGACCCAGTGATAAAGACAGTGAATATGCACACTCACCGGGGATATAGCCGATGCCAATGATACTGTTCCCTCAATTAAGTTGAGGATTTTGATCATTAAAAAGACATTAGTATTTTCATCTTCTTCTCTTTGAAGCAATAAGCCAATTGCTTTCCAAACTGTTTTCCCTCCATTGTATTTTGAAAAATTGCGATATGCCTGGTTGAGCCTCTCTTTCACTGACATTCACAACTCAACAGTCATCTATTTGGAAGCCTATTTCGCCGCACCCGCTGCCTTCCGACAGGCTACGCGATTTAAAACAATCCAGAAGAAGCTAATGATCATGCTTTCTGGTATAGTATACACACGTAACATGTAGGATTCCCAGAATATGTTCTATATTCTCATTATTAACTCATTATAATCAGTGGTTTAATTCGAGTATGATTGGCTAAATAAAACAATGGGCCTATGGTAATGCAACATTAAGTGATTCAAGGAAACTAGCCTATTTTGTTTGTTTATTTGCTCGGGCATCTGAATTACAATTATTCATGAACAATAATTTTGCATAGCTTATTCTTTTAATATTGAATAGCCTATAAATGGTTACTACAGCTTAGTTATTAAAACTTAATTTCTCACAAGAATGAGGTTGTGAATTGGGAGGTTCAGCTCGGTCTGGGCCTTACTAGGTCCCTCTTTTAAATCGCCAGCTCTGCTAAAAAGTGCCCACCAGAGTTCTACATAGGCCTAGAACACGGCCTGTGCTCTGGCTTCACATTGATGGTGACAGCGAGATGGAGATTGTGGCCAAAGCAATTTAGCCAAGGCCAGTTCAGTTGCCTCACTTCAGCCACAATGTTGGCCCTGTTGTCTGTGGCGATACAGGACATTAGATTTTCGTCAAGGGCCCAGTCAAGGAATTCCGAACGCAGGGCTTCGGAGAGTTTGTCGGCTGTGTGGTATTCCGGAATGTAGGTTGTTTCCAAACAGTTGGATTTCAGTGTCCAGTCTTTCGTCAGATAGTGCACTGTTAGGTTCATGTAAGGAGTCATATTTACACTTGACCACATGTCCGTATTCAGTGCAAAAATAAACAAATCTACGTCCTTTAGCTCTGTCTGAACCTCCCCCTTCACCTTGTTGAACAAGGTAGGGACCGCTGTTTGAGACAAATACTTTCTCCCGGTAACTCGTATAGTCTGTCAAATTTCCAGAGCATTTATTTGAAGGCGGGTTTCTCCACCGTTCGTAAAGGCACCATTCCTATGACTAAATAACGAGTTCCAGTGTCTGGCAGTGCACGCCACTTATCGGTGTCCCGTTTGTGGTGCTGGAATTCTTAGTAGGTAGCCTATGGGTTTTGCGCATATTCTGCAAACAGGCTGGCCAAGTCATCTGGTTCTCCATCGTCGTTAGGTGTGAAACTGAAATGTGCCCAAACAGGTTGTTATGGGTTTTTTTTTGCAATGAGAGCCATCTTTTTCACCTCACTCCTCTGATCTACTGTAACAATGAAAAAGGTCAGAGGTGAAGGTCAGAGGTCAGAGGCTACCCACCCACCCCCAGCCTGTAGGCTATAGATCTAGAGGTACTATAGTTACCCCCGGTCCCCACTTTTCACCTCACTCCCCCCTCTTCAATTAACCTGAATTGACCTTCAAAGATTCTCTCCTATTCGCGCATAGAGCAGATTTGGTGATTGCGGTGCATCAAAAGATAGTCCATCTATTAAACTGTCTATATCTCCTCCAACTAAGTCAGCAAAACAATACCATATAATCAATAGTTAACACTCCCGCTATGGATAAAGTATATCTACATTAAAATAAAGGTGATAAAACATTTTATGGAGAGAAAATCATACTTCTTTTTGGTTTTGACGGTAATTTTATTTTCATGGCGTTCTTCATCCAAAACCGTCAATGTCACGGTTATCCAATTACCGTCACAGCCCTACATACAACCATTGTAAGTAATCGGATGCACAGTAAGCTCAACGTGGGGATAGGACAGGTATAAAGTGTAGACTACAGTGTGTAATCATGTCCATGCTAATTGCTAACCTCCTGGTGTCCACTGAAGGCTGCATGGTGCAGCGCCGTGCGCCCGGCCCGGTCTGACACGTTCACGTTGCTGAGGAGAGGGACCAGGGCCTCAGCACAGCGGACTGCCTTATTGGCCGCAGCGATGTGGAGCGGCGTTTGCCAGTTCTTGTCCCTGGCGTTCACATCAGCAGAGTGTTTCAATAACACCTGGACAGCCTCCTACAGGAACACAGTTCAAATCATGTTCAACTTTGTTTAAAGTGCATTTAAAAATCACAACACACTTAACAGTCAAACACATATGCACAGGAGTGTGTGTGAGGGCTGACAGTATCAGTACACATACCTCACTGCAGGAAGCCACGGCCCGGTGCAGAGGAGTGAGCCACTTGTTGTCTTTGGCATTTACTCTGGCTCCTGGGACACAGACAGAAAAACAGGTGACAGACCGACAGGGGGACAGACCGACAGGGGACAGACCGACAGGGGACAGACCGACAGGGGACAGACCGACAGGGGACAGACCGACAGGGGACAGAGACTATAGGGTTAGTTAGGCCACTGGGGTTGATGAGGCAACATCCTTTAAATTGCTGGAGTACAGAAAAGGATATGTCCAAAACAACACCCTATTACCTTTATAGCTCACTACTTCTGACCAGGGCCCAGGTCAAAAGTAGTGCACTATGTAGAGAATAGGGTGCCTGCAGTATGTAGCCTAGTTGCAGTATGTAGCCTAGTTGCTGTATGTAGCCTAGTTGCAGTATGTAGCCTAGTTGCAGTATGTAGCCTAGTTACAGTATGTAGCCTAGTTGCAGTATGTAGCCTAGTTACAGTATGTAGCCTAGTTGCAGTATGTAGCCTAGTTGCAGTATGTAGCCTAGTTGCAGTATGTAGCCTAGTTGCAGTATGTAGCCTAGTTGCAGTATGTAGCCTAGTTGCAGTATGTAGCCTAGTTACAGTATGTAGCCTAGTTGCAGTATGTAGCCTAGTTGCAGTATGTAGCCTAGTTACAGTATGTAGCCTAGTTGCAGTATGTAGCCTAGTTGCAGTATGTAGCCTAGTTGCAGTATGTAGCCTAGTTGCAGTATGTAGCCTAGTTGCAGTATGTAGCCTAGTTGCAGTATGTAGCCTAGTTGCAGTATGTAGCCTAGTTGCAGTATGTAGCCTAGTTGCAGTATGTAGCCTAGTTGCAGTATAGGCTAGTTGCAGTATGTAGCCTAGTTGCAGTATAGGCTAGTTAGAGCCATAAATATCCAGCTGCCAGCTGAATTATCCAAGCCATAAGAATGTATTGCTAAACTAGTACGATTTAAAATCAAATGTATTCCTGTATCCATACTAGCTGAATATGAAATGGCTATAACACTTCTTTGCTCTTCCCTACAGGACAATGAGAAGCGGACACCGTTGCAGGCAGCTGCCTATCTGTTGGACCTGTAGCCGAAAGGTGGCCGGTTCGAATCCCAGGCCGGGTGCTGGAAAAATAGGAGGGAATTGACCGGACGGGATCATACATGCCTATGACAAGACTCAGAATACATCTGTACCATAATGTCTTCTACCTGTTGGATTTATGAGCAATACTACATATGTACCATAATGTATTCTACCTGTTGGATTTAAGTCAAGTTATTTCACAGATAACAAAGAGTCAGTAATACAGACACACAGGCAGAATCTAACTTGCTTAGGTCACAGGTCACAGGTCACAGACGGACACACCAACACACCTTTGTCATTGTTGCGTTAGCAACCATCTTCTCTTTCAACGTGGTCCACCATTCTGTATCAGCTGGATACTTCCAGCCATCTTTGTGAACGTACTCCAGGAGCTGAACGTAAAGATGAGGAGTAGAAACGAAACAAACTGAATCGAGTACAGATGTAGGATCTTAATTTGATCACCTTGTTGCAGGAGAACTTTCCTGCAATGCAGGACATTTAAAACGTGTAGTGTATTTGAGGTTTAAAAGGCTTCTGAAGTTTGTACTCTTAGAAATGTCAGACTTCATTTTCCCTATCGACCCTTACATAAATGTCCATTAATTATAATCCATATAATAATTCACATAGCTGTGCTGCAGGACAATCAATGCTTGTTTCTTAAAAAAAGAATATTGTTGAGCCTGGCACCAAGGAGGACCACAACATCAGACTGGAGCAGAGCTCTGCAGTCCCCACCAAGACCATAGAACCAGGAGGATAGGAAGAGGAGGAGGAGGAGGAAGAGGAGAAGGAGGATAGAAAGAGAGGAGGAGGAGGAAGAGAGGAGGAGGATAGGAAGAGAGGAGGAGGAGGAGGAGGAGGAGGAGGAGGAGGAGGATAGGAAGAGAGGAGGAGGAGGAGGATAGGAAGAGAGGAGGAGGATAGGAAGAGAGGAGGAGGAGGAGGATAGGAAGAGAGGAGGAGGAGGAGGAGGAGGAGGAGGAGGATAGGAAGAGAGGAGGAGGAGGATAGGAAGGGAGGAGGAGGAGGAGGATAGGAAGAGAGGAGGAGGAGAGCAGGGAAAATAACACAATCAGATAGAACAAAACAAAATGTAATGAAAAGAGGCTAGTTATAGGAGTAGTGTAGTTGTTTGATTGACACCAGTTTACATTGACATGACCTGGCCAGGAGAGACTAGTTATAGATAGGGATTTCAGGAATTTCCTGGTCTGTTCAAATGGTCAGGGAAATTCTTGGTCCTACTTATACAGTCAATGGTCTGTACATGAATATGATGCCAGCTGAGAGAAGGAGAGGCTGACCTGGAGCGGGCAGCAGCAACACAGTTGGGGTGATTGTCAGGCAGCACCCCTTTACCCATGGGGGTGGGCAGGAAGGGCAGGTCACACCCCTCCACCAGCTCCTTCAGAGCCCCCTCTGCTCTTCCATGGGCTGCACCTACAGAGGGACACAGACAGAGGGCACTGCCACACGGATTTCAACAGACTGGCCTTCACAACTGGGATGCATTCAGCTGAGCAAAACGTTGTGCAACGTTCAGATAGAAATATAGCATGTAGAACGAACGTGCCTCTCGGACAGGTAGAATGAGAAATCATGTCAACAACATTTGTCGACTGAACGTGGCCCTATTTTCGACTGAACCGTGGTACATTTACATTTTAGTCATTTAGCTGACGCTCTTATCCAGAGCGACTTACATGAGCAATTAGGGTTAAGTGCCTTACTCAAGGGCACATCAACAGATTTTTCACCTAGTCGGCTCGGGGATTAGAACCAGCGACCTTTCGGTTACTGGCACAACGCTCTTAACCACTAAGCTACCTGCCGCCCCGGCTGTGGTACAGTGCTATATGTGTTACAGTGCGTCTCAGCTGGCTATTGATCTCTCCTGGACAGACGCACGTAACATAACTGGAAGTAGCGTCTGTCAACAGACTGGGATGTGACAACTTTGTTCCGGTACGCTGATTTTTCACCACTAATCATTTGGACAAATCACGATTTCGCAGGTACTCGCATCTTTTCAATTTCAGAAGGGGAGGGGACATTTGGCCCATAAACTTGCCTGAAACTTGCAGAGAGTTTCCGTTTAGGGGGGTGGAAACTTCGCAAGTGGCGTTAGTATCTTTCTCTTAACATCTCCCCAGACCTTAACCAAGTATCTGACGCAATTATGCAAAATTTTAGTTCTGTTTCCCCCAGATTATCTGGCTATTAAAAAAGCAATGCCTACATTTGCCAATGATGAGTAAAGGCCGTTTGGCTCCTTTCAGGACCGCCAGTGCTTCTGTGATCGCCATATGGTCAGCCATACTCACAGGAGGAGGTGGACTACAGGGCACCTCTCTGACAAAGGAAATAATAAATAATAGGTCAAACATTAAACATGTTACCTAGCAACTGTATTGCATATGTAAATACATCATGAAGGTCTATCGAGGCTTATTGCTATTCTCTGATGAGAATATTTTGATATAGTGCTATATTTTCTAAGTAATTTAATTTCTGGTTCACTTCAGACGTTAAAAGGTATAACAAAATAAAATAAAAATGACTACGGTGATGTGAATTCAGAGGTATACATATTCAACAGTAACGCATTAGTATACATTTTAAATGGATGAAAGACAGTGATGGCCACTAACCTGGCTCTGCTCCTGTCCAATTTAGCATTGACCATGTCCCCAGATATGTCTACGTATACAGCACCTGGACGTCCATACATGCTAGTGCGTGCTGCCTTAGACAGACCAAACACCCTTCCATTCAGATCAATTAAGGCTGTGCTGTGCTCTTATGAAGCAGTTAAGGTACCTTGCTAAGCTGGAAAATTAGAGGTCAGAAAACAGACAATTGCAGGTGATACCAAATGATATGAAGAGGACTACACAGAGGGAGTCAGAGTAGACTGTATACCTTCTCTACCACTGAGGAGATCATATCCAGACTGCTAGACCTAGCAGAGAACTTACTGTACAATCTGCATGCCTCCACCTGACAGAGAAAGAGGACCACAAATAACAAATTATTTCCTCTTTCAGCAATTAAACTGCTAGGGCCAGTTTCCCAGACAGAGATTCTCTATTGAGTTTGCTTTTTAGGCCATGACTAGGCTTAATCTGTGTCCCGGGATACCATCCCCCTAATGTTCAATAGTCAGAAATGTCATGGTTGAATCGGTACCTGTGGAAACTCTTGAAACGCCCCAGTGGTCTCTTGGTTTTGATCAGAGGAGCCTCCAATAACAATCACAGGCCTACAGAGAGAGAGGTATCACACAATGACATCAACTGACAAGCTGAGATAGTTTGGAGTCCTCAGATCATTTTTTGCAGTGTGCGGATAGCATTCCTTCTTTTGAAAGGCCACTGAACATGAGTAGTAGGGTCTTCTGTTTGTGGAGTTCTAGCATACCAGCAGTTCATGTTAGCGTTGGCCATTCCACCAAGTGAATGGATGAGTCCCGGTCCAGACACAACCAGACATGCACCTGGACTGGAGAGGAACAGACAGACAGAGGGAAAGACCGGAAGACAGGCAGACAGACACACAAAGGGTCAGACAGACAGGCAGACATAATTAGCAATGCAAAAAGCTATGAAACTGACCCTCACACACTACACGCTCCTGTAGTCTATGTAAGGGTAGTTAATATCACATGATTTGGGGAGAGCTGGTTTAGTAATAAAAAGGTGGCTTATGGCTTGTTCATTGCGCATTCCCACATACTTGATTCCTGAGGCTTGAGCTGCCATAGCTACTTCAATGACTGGAACACCAACTATTCCAAACATATATTCTACATTCTGTAGAGAGATACATGTAGATACAGTATATTTACCTTTTTTTACATTTTTAGTCATTTAGCAGACGCTCTTATCCAGAGCGACTTACAGTTAGTGAGTGCATACATTTTCATACTGAATTGTATATGAATTGTTACAATGTAGTTTAGATTTTCTTTGCATTGACACACACATTGGCATGCATCAACAAGGGTGTTAACACAGAGCTGCCAACTCTCACGCTTTCGCCGTGTGACACATGTTTTTGCCTGTTTTCACACGCACTCACGCCACACATCCAATTTCTCACGCAAAAAAAATCGGCCGAGACTCGTTCGTTCCTTTTTTCAAACTCCCCGACGGTAGATGGCGCTGATGAGCGCCACTGAACCATATGTGCTGCACCCCGAAGTTAGCGATAGAAGAAGAGATACCATTGCCGCGAAAGTCAACAGGAGAAGAAACGGTCACTACCTCAAGAAGTCTGATAAGAAGCTGAGCTGAGACTAGGTATGTAACAATGAAATGTCGTCCAATTGAATACTCACTCTCTTAAACTTTAAATCTTGAAATAAATTATTTGTTTGTGCGTGTGAACATGATTTAGTGTGGTGAATGTAAACTCAGCTGATTTCGAACAGGTAAGATGTATTCCAAAGAATTTAACATAAATACAGGAAATGTGTGCAATAGAAGTAGGTATGTTTTTGTAACTGAGAGTAGAGTTATTAAACCAACATGACCATTTTAATTGTTTAAGGTTTCTGTCTTGTTTTGTATGCTTTGTACAAAATAATAAAATGCAGGACGACAGGATATTTATAAACGTAGCTCTTTATTAACTAGCTATAACTGGCATGTCCATGTGTCTCTGGCCATGATCATCTTTAGAATGACCTCACCACCTGGGTGGTCTTAACCAATCATAGCACAGTATGATATGACAGTATAATGCATCCAATTACAATTCAGTATGCTGACACATATGAATATTACATCCCCCTTCTTTAAAAAAAAAGAAAAAATATGTAGAACAATAAAGCGTTTCTTTTGAATATATGCTCTGTAGTTTGAACTCGAGGTAAGTAACCATTTAAACTGCACCAACTGCATCAACATAACAGACAAACAATGATTCAGCATACTGTTACTTTTAGAACAAATATTTCTCAGCAACTCAGCTTTTCACTGTAGCAATGACATCTCAACATATCAAACAAATACCATACCAAAGCATTTCAAGTTAACTTTCAATAACAAGTTTACAGTCTGGAACTCTTTTAGGGCAGCGATCCGCCTACACCCTTTGACATTTCACAGGTCTAGGACAGCTCTAGGCTTGACCTCTCTTCCTGACCTTGTGTGATATGAAGCTGAGCATGCTTCTGTGTCAGTCAACAGTTCTTGTGGTGTTGCAGGTAAGTATGGTGTATGTTGTGTTGTGTCTGTGTTTAGTCCACCCGTTCTCTTTCAGGGGAACAGTTCATCTCGTCAGTGTGTTGTTCTCTTGTGTTCAGTAGGTGACGACGATTGCGGCGGTACACCGCTCCTTCTGCGGTGCGAACGAGATATGAACGTTCAGTGTCAGCTGGTTGGATGACGACTGCTGGCTTCCAGTAGCCATGCTCCTGGATTCTAACTGACTCTCCGTCGTTCAGTGGTGGCAGTGGTCTGGCTGACCTGTCGTAGTATCGCTTTTGCTGTTGTTGTCTCTGTGCACGTTTTGCATGCACTTCCTTGTAGCTGACGACCTCAGGTTGCAGCTGCTGGTTGGTGCTGGGAAGGATTGAGCGAAGTCTGCGGCTCATCAACAGCTGGGCTGGTGATTTGAAGTTGTCAACTGGAGTGTTGCGGTATTCAAGGAGACTGAGGTAGGGGTCTCTCTTGTCTGCTTTTGCTTTGTCCATGAGTGATTTAGCGATCTGCACAGATTTTTCAGCAAGGCCATTACTTTGAGGGTAATGTGGGCTTGTGGTGACATGTGTGAACTCCCATGCTTTTGTGAAGGATTCAAACTCATTTGATTTGTAACAGGGCCCATTGTCAGATATTAAAGTCTCTACAATGCCATGCCTGGCAAAGGCTGCTTTCAGCTTGTGTATCACAGCTGCAGATGTGGTGCTGTGAAGCTTGTCGAGTTCGAAGTATCTGCTGTAGTAGTCCACTGTTATAATGTAGTCCTCGTTGTTCCACGTGAACAGATCGGTTGCCACGACCTGCCAGGGTCGGTCTGGGATACGGTGAGGTAACATTGGCTCTTTGGTGTTTGAGGGGCGTCGTTCAAGACAGGTGGGGCATTTACCAACCATGTCCTCTATTTGTTTGCACATTCCGGGCCAAAACAAAATGTCCCGTGCTCTCTGTTTGCACTTTTCCATGCCCATGTGTCCAGCATGGATCTTTGTCAAAATCTCTTCTCTGAGACTGGTAGGAATGATGATTTTCTCTCCTTTGAAAATTATTCCGTTGATCTGTGATAGTTCGTCACGATGGTTCCAGAACTCTGAGACGCTCTGAGGGCATTTTCTCCTCTCCTCAGGCCATCCTGACTTTCCTCAGCTGTGTGAGTTGTGTGTCTTTTTCTGTTTCTGCTCGGATCTCCTTCAGTTTTGTGTCACTAACTGGTAAGTTGCTGTACACAGTGTGCACCTGCATGTCCATGCCTTCACTGAGGCTGCTGTCCTTGTAGGTAAGAAACTTCCTGGAGAGTGTGTCTGCGACAGGGATGTCTTTGCCTGGACGGTGAGTGATTGTGAAGTCGTATTTTTGTAGTTGAAGGATCATTCTCTGTAGCCTTGGCGGGACTGCGGCTAACGGTTTCCTCATGATTGACTTGAGGGGCTTGTGGTCTGATTCCACAATGACTTGTCGTCCATAGACATACTGATGGAAACGCTTACATCCGAACAGAATGGCGTACAGCTCCTTTTCGATTTGAGCGTAGTTGATTTCACAGTCTGTGAGAGATTTGGAAGCGTAGCCGGGGGTTTTCCTTCTTGCAGTAGCACTGCCCCTTGTCCATACTTTGACGCGTACACCTGGAGTCTGAGCTCTTTGTTGGGGTCATAGTAGGCAAGGATTGGTCCTGGTTCTCTCGTGATCAAGTCTTTCACTTTCTGGAAAGCGATGTCGTGTTGGTTGTCCCAGAGGAACTCACTGGACTGCTTTAGCAGCTGACGCAGGGGTGCATTAGCATTGGAGAGGCTGGGTGCGAACTTGGCTAAGTAGTTGACCATGCCAAGCACTGTTTCCAGCTCTGCGCGGTTCTTTGGTGGCTCCATTTCCTTTATGGCTGAGATCTTCTGCGGATCTGGCTTGATTCCATTCGCTGTGAGAAGATGTCCGAAGTAGCTGACCTCTGTAGCGCCGACTGTGCTCTTCTCGGGGTTGAGCCGGACTCTCTCTCGCGGGACCTTTGCAGCATCGCGTTGAGGTTTCTGTCGTGTTCCTCTTTGGTTCGACCATAGACAAGGATGTCGTCCACAATTGCCACGACTCCGTCGAGGCCTTCGTACACCTCGTCGATCTTTCGCTGAAACTCGTCTTGGGCTGAGATAATCCCCAAAGGCAGGCGACGGAACCTGTAGCGTCCAAACGGTGTGTTGAACGTTGTGAGCTTAGATGACTCTTCTGTGAGCTTGATAGCCCAGTAGCCTGATCTGGCGTCCATGACACTGAAGTAGCGTGCGCCCGCTAGCTTGTGTGTGATGCCATCTAGCGTCGGTAAGGGGTAATGGGGGCGTTTGATAGCCTTGTTCAAGTCTCTTGGGTCGAGACATACTCTGAGCTTGCCTGTGCGTGGTTTTTCCACCACCACTAACGCGTTGACCCAATCCGTCGGTTCTGTAACCTTGGTGACGATGTCAGATTGCTCCATGCTCTCCAACTCTTTCTTCAGACGGGCGTGGAGAGCAAGTGGAATCTTTCTCGGTGGGTAGACCACAGGGGTTGTGTCTGGGTCAAGGTGAATGGTACATTCTCCTGGGAATAGTCCTATTCCTGTAAAAACATCAGCAAACTCCTCCATGACATTCTCTATCTCTACTGGTGCTGTCACTGATAAAACTAGCTTGATAAGGTCCATGTCTAAACATGCTTTAAGACCTAGCACTGCAGGTGCTCGAGTGTCAACAACGTAAAAGTCAAACATCATGTCCCTTTCCTTGTATTTGCATTTGAGAGTGCATGTGCCTTTTACTGGGAGCTGTTCACCACCATAACCAGTCAGTCTGCGCATGGTGGGCTGTAGCTCACACTCAGATGTCAAGCTTCTGTACTTACTCAGAGGAATAATGTTTACTTGTGCACCAGTGTCTAGTTTGAATTTTAGCTCTGTGCCTTGTCTTCCTATCTCAATGTCAGCAAAGGCTTGCTCTGTCTCTGATATCTGACTTTTCTGTGTCACTGAATCAATAAACAGTTCATCAGCATTTGACTCTTTGATTGACATTTCATCTTCACTCACTGTATGTACTGTTTTTCCACGGTAAACTCTGCACACTTTTGCAAAGTGATTCCATTTTCCACATTTAGTACACTGTTTGCCTTTAGCTGGGCAATTCCCCTGTTCGCCATGCACTTTGTATCCACAATATCCACATGTTTTGGGGCGTTTGGAGTCTGTGTCGCTCTGTTTTGGAGTTCTGTCTGTCTCCATTCTGAAACATGCTCTCTGGGCACTGGAGGTGTGCTTTGATGTCTGCCTGACTGCGTGCACTGCTTGTTCACGTGATGCGCTCGTGCTGCCGCCTGAAATGGTTTTCATCTGAATCTGTGCTAGCTCGTGAGATCTGGCTATGTCGATAGCTTTGTCCAGCGTTAACTCTGATCCAACATTCAAAAGTTTCTCTCTCACTCGCGGTGAGTGTATTCTGTTAGAAATTACGTAATTCAAATCTGGTATTGGAATAAGAATCAAGAGATCTTCAATCCAAGCTTAATTTATTATATGCAAAATGTATGTATGATAAGTATGAAGGTTCGTATATACGGGTCCACTGAAATACCACACAGGGCACTCAGAGAACTAAACCATTGTTTACAGGTACTTTCTCAAATACTCTGACAGAGAGTTCCCACCTCTTCTGTTGGCCAATCAGAGTAAAGGACTGAGTGTGGTTTAGACTTTACTCAGCCAATCCGTTGGCGCACGAGTTAGTCCCACCCCTTGGCGCTCCACCGTTCCCAGGCATAAGTTGCTATCATAATAACCTGTAGAGTCAGCACCCAAAAGACTGTAGGTTCTGTTAGAAATTGCGTAATTCAAATCTGGTATTGGAATAAGAATCAAGAGATCTTCAATCCAAGCTTAATTTATTATATGCAAAATGTATGTATGATAAGTATGAAGGTTCGTATACGGGCTCACTGAAAAACCACGCAGGGCCGACAGAGAACTAGAATTATTGTTTACAGATTCTTTCTCAAATACTCTGACAGAAAGCCTCCACCTCTTCTGTTGGCCAACCAGAGCAAAGGACTGAGTGTGGTCCAGACTCCATTTCAGCCAATCCGTTGGCACGGGGGTTGGTCTCAACTCCTTGGCACTCCATTTGTTGCCAGGCATAGTTGCTATGATAATAACCTGCGGAGTCAGCACCGAAAAGACACCGTTCCACTGTACTCTATGTACCTACGTTCAAGGACGGTTCACAGATCACAAAGAGGCAGTGTAGTCTAGTATTTTGAGACACAAGTTCTTATCTCCCCTACTCCCTAAAACAGCTCCTCACATTAATCACAGCTTGTTAGGTGAAACAATTTATATCAGTACAGTACAAACCCTTCATGCTTAATCATCAATGCATTCCTTCCAAGGTAGTCATCTCATCCAGCTATGAGAAAACAAATCCCCACAGTTCCTACATCCAAGGACGGTTCACAGACAACGGTTCACAGACAACAAAGAGGCAGTGTTCGTATCTGTAAGAAATACAAGTCTTATCTGTCCTTCCCCTAACGTTCCACACATGAATCACAGCCTGTTATGTGAAAGAATTTATATCAGTATAGTACAAACCTATGCTCCTCATTAATGCATTCCTTCTAAGCTATTCATCACTTCAATCCAATTATTAGAAAACAAATCCCAACAATTCCAAATACAATACGGTCCCTGACCCTCTCATCCTTGTTTGCATAATCACAGTCTTTCACAAGCAGACGCAGCTCAGTGACAAACTGTTCAAACGATTCGCTAGCGCCTTGTACTTTCTCATGGAATTTGTACCTAGCGAAAATTGTATTGGTCTTTGGCACAACATATGCTTCAAAACGATCGTAGTATGTTTTCAGTACCTTTTGATTCAGCCTCGGTAAGTGTCCATGTGTTGTAAATGTCTCTCCCTTTTTCACCGATCCAGAGGAGCAGGTAGCTGCACTTTTCCTCTTCTCCTCTTTCCTTCAGAGGACCCGTGAACATCAGCTCCACATGCTGTTTGAATTTACGCCATGCATCGGGTAGATTTGTAGACCCCCAATCCATTCGAGGTGAAGGAACTCCAGCAAAATCCATCTTTTAGTCCTTTTACTCTGACACCATGTCTTGTTTTGTATGCTTTGTACAAAATAATAAAATGCAGGACGACAGGATATTTATAAACGTAGCTCTTTATTAACTAGCTATAACTGGCATGTCCATGTGTCTCTGGCCATGATCATCTTTAGAATGACCTCACCACCTGGGTGGTCTTAACCAATCATAGCACAGTATGATATGACAGTTAAATGCATCCAATTACAATTCAGTATGCTGACACATATGAATATTACATCCCCCTTCTTTAAAAAAAAAGAAAACAGTTTCAAAGATGTCCCGTAAGAGACCTTTGCCAGGACAAAAGCGAAACCTTTTATTTTATTGAAAGAACCAGCCAAGTGAGAAAAGACAGACAAACACACTGACAGAACAGCCAGAACGATTGATAGAAACGACAGGACAACAGACAGAGGAGCAACACAAAGGACAGAGAGAGCAGGAGACAGGACAGACTGACAAACAAGCAGAGGAGCAACAGACAGGACAGATTGACGCACATGCAGAGGAGCAACAGACAGGACAAATAGAACAACCAACAGGGCAGATGGAAGAAGACACAGAGGGACAGAAAGAAGAGACCCCCCCAATCCAACAGCAGGGCCAGAAGAGTCGTGCTCTGGCTGGAGCAGCAACATATAGATCCATTTTCAAAAATGAGTGGACCTCTTCATGGCCATTTATTACCAGAGGGAGCCTCAACACGCACTACTGGTGTGCAGTCTGCCGTATTGAAAACTCATGTTGCCACCAGGGTGTGACAGATGTAGTGCGCCATATAAAAAGCAAAAGGCCACCAAGATAAGCAACGAGCTCTCCTGTCCACAGCCACAATATCCCAATATGCAATGGCCGTTCCATCTGTTGGGGGTATGTCTGCACAAGAGGTTAAGGTATGATATGTGTAATGATTCTGTCAAGGTTCAGTCAAGAGTTTTGTGTTCTAGTTGATCACGGTAAAGTCATGGTTGATAGTTTTGACTAATTTGTGGTTTGTATTTCAGTGTAGTACAGTCCAGTTTTCTTAATTTGAGATCTTAGTTGCTGAATGTGTTTTTTACCTGTGCCCTATTATCGCAGGCGTCTATTTTAAATAAACTATGGTCTTTTGGGAGGATTAATAATTTTTAATTTCTTACAGACAAGAAGGGCTGAGGTCAAAATGACAGCTGGGTTGGTAGTTCACAACGTCCCCCTAGCCTTTGCGGACCACCTGGGGCCTCTCCTAAAAGAATGTTTCGGAGATTCGAAGACAGCGCAGGAGTACAGGTGTGCCAGGACTAAGTCATCCTGCATTACCAATGAAGCACTCGCACCATATTTCACACAGGAGCTTGTGAAGGAGATGAAAAAAGCCCAGTATACCCTTGTTACGGATGGGTCGAATGACACTGGTATTTCACAAACTATTTGAGATTTTTCTCATCTGCAAAACATGTGCTTTGTGTATTTTTAAACATCTAATAACATGAACATCTGTATGATTCTAATTTGTCATTATAGGAGTGGAAAAGATGAACCCGCTTACTGTCCGGGTCTTCATGGGCAGCAAAGTTGTCCACCAGTTCTTAAATATGTGCACAACAAGTGGGAGGAGATGTGGGCCAGCAAGTGAGATCTTCACCAAAATTAACTCCACCATAGAGGAGCATGGCATCCCTTGGGAGAACTGCATTGGTCTCTCAGTTTACAATGCAGCTGTGAACATTGGACCACGTAATCCCATTGCCTCTAGGGTGCTCCAGAAGCATCCCAACACCTATATTCATGGTTGTCCTTGTCATGTGGCACATAACACCGCCAAAGCTGCAGGAGTGGGATTTTTAAAGATTTTTTAAAGTGAGTTAAGGCCTGATTTATCTTTACATGTAACTTTTTATTTGTATCCTAATTACGTGCATTGACTGAATGTGTTATGATTGATTTATGCATTGCAGGTGTCCGGTTTTGATTTGGAGGATATGGTAGTGGACATCGGTTACTGGTTCAAGGGTAGCACAAATCGGAAAGGATACCTGTCAGGTATGCATGTTTGATACTATTAAGTGTAATACTGAAATGCTGAGCTGTAGAAAATATATGATATGGATTTAATGTCTAAAACAGAGTTTTGTGAGCTCCATGAAGCGGAGTACATGGAGGTCCTCCTGCATATCTCGGTCCGTTGGCTAAGCCTTGAACGTTGTGTGACCAGGATCCTGAGGCTGTATGAACCTCTGGCCAGCTACTACAAATCTGCTAGTATGGTCATCAATTTTCAATTTCATTATGCAGCAACTACATGGATTGTTAGTCACATACTTGTATTAATGACAACCTCTTGTTGTGTGTTATTTATTGATTGATTCAAGATGAGCCAGGTTCAAGAGACTTGTGCAGACATTCACTGTCCCCATGACAGAAGTGTACCTGCTGTTCTTCCAAGCCACCGTACCAACTTTCACTTCTTTCAACTTGCTGCTTCAGAGAGAGCAGTCATCAATATTTTTGTTACATGATGAGGTGGGATTGGATTTTGCAGTTTTTTTCCATTCTGTGTTTCTTGCTGATATCTGCAGGGGTCCTCTAAAACAGGTTTCACCTACTATTTTTGTAAATGTCTGTTATAGATGGTGAAATTCGTACGCAAGCTATGTTCCAAGTTTATGGTTCCAGCAGCTCTGCAGTGCCATGAGGAGCCTTGTGAAATTGCCTTTGAAGAAAAGGCAAACCATTTACCAGGTTAGTATTTGACTATTATTATGATCAAACACTGTGATATGTGATATTTAGCCTTGTACCTTATACCGATATGCTGTATTGGGTTCACAACCAGGGCTAAACTTAACAGATTACTCGACGAGGGTGACATCACACCACAGCAGGTGGATTCATTCCATGAAGCTGTGTTGTGTTTCCTGACAAGTGCTGTGGACTATGCACTTAAGAAGCTGCCACTGGAAGAGCCACTGATCAAGCACGCACAATTTGTAGATGTACGGCAGAGGGCTGAAAGTGACATCGAAGATGTCCTGTACTTTGTTGAAAGGTTCGTTTTTTTCTCTAATTATTGTCTATCATCTTAGCTAAAATACCCTGTGTTTTATGATGAGGTGTGTTCACTCCTAAACTGCACATGAGATATTCTTATGTGGCTTCTCCTCAAAGATGTGTATGAACTGCTGCTGGTTGATGACTATATACCTAAAACGTAACAACTTGTAACTCTACTTTCATAAATAGGTTTCCCCATCTCCTCCCATACCATTGGCCAGAGGAGCATGACCTTCTGGGTGAGGAGTTTCTAAATTATCAGACCATGCCAATGATATCCCTGCAGGACTAAACTGAAATGGAAAGCTTCTGGGCTGAAATGGCAACCCGGAAGCATAAGGTAAAATGTTTTTTCCTTTTTGTCTTTCCTTTTGGCAGGTGTGGCTTGGCTACATCTGTTGCTTAAAATTGTTGCATGCATATATGTGTCATGCATGTTTCAAATTATGCATGTTTTTATCTGAACTTTGTTAATGGATCAACCTACAGTATATTCACAGTATTAATCAATCAAAAATCAAGGTATGTTTTTCCATTGTGTTTTGGTGCATTTTCCATAGGTGACAGGAGCCAAAGAATTCGAGAGGCTTGCTGCCGTCGCCAAGCTTGTCCTGGTGTTGCCCCATGCAAACGCAGATGCTGAGAGGGTGTTTTCAGTTGTAGGACTGAACAAAACCAAGAGAAGAAACAGCCTAGCATTGGATGGCACCCTGTCCTCAATAATGACCATAAAGATGGCCAATCTGGAGCCCTGCTTCAAATGGGAGCCCCCCTCCGATATCATCAAGGCCTCCAAGAAGGCCACAGGCCAGTATAACCATGCCGACAGATCATAGACAAGAGGCCCATTTGAGATGAGCCAGGTCTGCGCAGAATCGATCACCGGCGATCACCGCCCAATGCATGCTGGTTAGATTTGTGTCCGACTTGATCCCGACTTTCTCTGACGTCATGCACACGCGGGCAACGATAACCTCATGAGATCAAGGCAGCCGCAGTTCTGAGATGCAGGCAGTGCAATTGCTTTTCACCGACTGCAGGACCCAGGCGGACCCAGGACAAAAACTCACTATGTTAACATATGCTATTCCACATTAACATCTAAATGTTTTTCTACAACAATATTAATAGTTAGCTATACAGTGCAATGACCTATGGCACACTTTCACAACTCGTAGTGCTACATTCTCACTGCCAAGGACATGATCAGCGACTAATATATTCTTAGCAACACGGTTACACAGTATAACACTGTTTTATATAAATTGCACACACTTCACCTGAGCTTTTAGTGCCTCTGCAATGAGCTGAGCCCCAGTCACATCTTCCATTATTATTGTAGAGAAATCTGTTCAAAGTGCAAACGCGGTTAGCAATGCTTTCTTGGACTTGTTGTTCAGTAGCTTATAAATCGTGTTTAGATCTCTTGCAAATCATTAGTTTTTGTCTGCTTTCCAGCATGCATTACATGAGTAGCTTTTTTCTTCTTCAGTGGGGTTTATAGACAGTTGGCATCCAACGTTATGGTGCATTACTGCCCCCTATTGTACAGAAGTGTGGACATGAGCCGTGCAATAGCAGTCATGAATATTTAATAAACTAGTAGCATTTTTCTTTTTTTATTGCAAGAAATACATAATAAGCCCTCATTATGTGTTTATAACTGCACTTAACTTAACACTTAACTCAATTAAGTCATTATGAGTGTATGACAGTATGAAAAAAATTACAAATTATGCACTCACTAACTGTAAGTCGCTCTGGATAAGAGCTTCTGCTAAATGACTAAAATGTAAAATGTAAATGACTTGAGTGTATGCATTATAGATATAGGCTTTTATTTTTTTATTTTTAGTCATTTAGCAGACGCTCTTATCCAGAGCGACTTACAGTTAGTGAATACATATATATATATATATTTTTTTTTTACTGGCCCCCCGTGGGAAACGAACCCACTCCCCTGGCGTTGCAAACGCCATGCTCTATCAACTGAGCTACATCCCTGCCGGCCATTCCCTCCCCTACCCTGGACGACGCTGGGCCAATTGTGCGCCGCCCATGAGTCTCCCGGTCGCGGCCGGCTGCGACAGAGCCTGGATTCATAGAAAGTGTTACAAATGTTCTCCTGTCATCTTATAGGAGATCCATTCATGGATTTAGTTATGGCTTGATAATGTGACTGGTCTACGAAGTTCTCCTTTATGTCTGTCTTTATATGTGACAACAACTTTTCTGTATTATGTGTATTTCCACAATCAATAATCATAAACGGTACTTCACTATGAATACTTTTGACTATGTGGTTTGAAGTACTTTACCGTTATCTTGCACATACATGAAGACTACTATAGACAGAAATCAATGCAGTAATGTTTTATTAAATAAAGGCTCTGATTAAAATATCATATTAATAAAATCAGGCATTTGGCTAATTCTTCTTCCCAGAAGCTCCTCTGAATGGTTTGGAGATGGCTCTGGAGAGAGCGTGTAACACCCTGACTATGAGTGGGCGTTTACGGGACTGGGACTCCTGGGGAGCAGGGGCCGGTGTGGTTGTCAGGTCCTCCTTGGGAGGGGAAGTGGATGGAACCTCTGGAACCTCACACTCAGCATCTGTCATAAGAACATTTCATAATCAGAAAATTAATGTGTGTGTTTGTGTCTGTCCGTCTGCAAGTCTGTCCGTCTGTATGCCTGTCTGCCTGTCTGTCTGTCTGTATGCCTGTCTGCCTGCCTGTCTGTCTGTCTGCCTGCCCGTCCGTCTGCCTGTCCGTCTGTCTGCCTGCCTGTCTGTCTGTCTGCCTGCCTGTCCGTCTGCCTGTCTGTCTGTCTGCCTGTCTGCCTGCCTGTCTGTCTGCCTGCCTGTCCGTCTGCCTGTCTGTCCGTCGGTCTGCCTGTATCTGTTGTCACTGTTTTAACAAGCTTGTCATAGGGTGATACATCAATATGACATTATCGATGCTTATCACTTACCCTGTGAAATATGAGTCTCTCTGAGACGTTTGGTAGGCAGTGCATCCTGTTTAGGGTGGCTCTTCGGTTCCCCTTTTGTCTTGAACAGCTGTTGACAAAACACATCAGGACAACTGAGCCTGTGTAAAATACAGAGTGTGCATCCCAAAAGGCACCCTATTCGCTACGTAAGGCACTACTTTTGAAAAGGGCCCATAGAGCGCTGGTAAAAAGTAGTGCACTATATAGGGAATAGGGTGCCATTTGGGACATAGCCATTGACTCTCTCCCATGTGTATTAGGATTGCATTACAGCGTCCTCACTCAACCTCCTAAAGACAATGACAACAGTATTGTTCTAATGCTGAGAGACAATAGGGGTGTAGTGAATCTGTAGGGTAAATTTCAGCCCTGCCTTACAGAGGTAATCTCAAAACACAGAGCACCCTACCTTAATCATGATCTTTGGAAACTTATGCATTTTCGGTAGGGAAACGCCACTTCCTGTTCTTCTTAGTCTCTTCCCCTCTGGCAGAGGGAAGGCGGGCCATGCCGTCAGCCTTTACATCAGCCGGGCTAAGGCTCCTGGCAGGGAATTCCTCAGTAGCATTAAGGTCAGCTACAACACCATGAGTGATGTCACTTGTGGCATTGCTGGTGTCTGAGTGAGAAGAGCACGCTAGTGTGACCGACCTGTGTACAATAACTGGGAGAAGAGGACGCAGCCATTGAAGTCAGTCACTGCATCCCAAATGGCATTCTCTTCACTTTATAGTGCACTACTTTTGACCAGGACCCATAGGGTCTGGTCAAAAGTAGTGCACTAAATATGGAAGAAGGTGCCATTTTTGACACAACCAGTGAATTTTACATCATAAAACGCAATGTATTGAGCATCATGTTACAATTAAGTCCTATGCAGATGAAAAGAGGTACTTTCACTTACCATCCTCCATTGTAGACTTGGACACATAAGTCAGGCTGTCCATCACCACGTCTGTCATCAACTTGATGACCTGATCCAAAACCATTTCAGCCGATGGTGGCATAGGCCTTCCCATACACTGCCCCAGGAGTCTCCTAACAGAAGTCTGGGCAAAGTTGTGAATGAGCTCTGAGGCATCGTCCTTTGACAGCTTCCTCAGGGCTGGTTTAGGCAGCGCTGGTTGAGAGAGGCTTCTGTGGCCAACCATGGATTGAAGCTGGCGGTTTATGGTTATCTCCTGAATGAGACCATGGACCTTTGCGATCAGGTTGCCAGATGCACCTTGAAGGGCTTCAACTGACAGGAGAATATCCAGATGTTCTTCTGCTGAAGTCATCTCTGGGTCGTCCGTCTTCAATGTGTCCATTATAGTTTTCACTATGATATTGGTGTCAGATATGTTTATTTCTTGTTGGCTCACAAGCGTTGACCGTGAACCTGTCTCGTCCATTGCGATAGAGGTATGGGATTCTGTCCTTGTGATCTCATCGGCAGCGCTCATGTCAGGCAACTGGTCAAGGCTCTCCAGTACAGAGTCTAACATGTTAGTGGCTATCAGACACTCCTCACTTGCAATCTGCCCAACAGATGAACTCTCAGAGTTGGCCACTCTACACTTGATCACATTTAGGATCAAGCTGAGCGTCTTCTTTGCAGTTTTGCTAAAGCCTTCTTGGCTGACTGCCACTGTTACGTCTTTTAGAGCCACAAGAGGTTTGCAACTTTCACTCAATCCACTGCCGTGGAGAGGAGAGGCTCTCTTCAAACTGTTGTTGCTCACAACTGACATACTCCTGGTGGGCAGAGTGACATCCTCACTGCATGTGTCAATTACATGGTGGTCTGTTGAAGAGCCACTCGAAGACAGAAGGGTTTTAGACCTTTTAGCCAAACAGACTTTTGACAAAGGCTTCTCACTTCTTACAGACGGAGGGCGGCTCCTGTCCTCAACAAGAGCAGTGTCAGCGGACTTAGAACGTCTGAGTGTCTCCACAGGGGTGGAGTCCAGCACATATTTGGCTGTGGTGACTGACACTGGTGGAAAAGAGAAAAAGATGTTCAGTCTATCCTTTACTCTGTGGTACATGGTTTGAGCAGCATCCAATAAGTTGTCAAAGACAACTCTGGGTTTGAGCTGGAACTCCAGCTTTTTCTCTCCTAGTGGGAAGGAGTCTGCGTCGTCCACAGTGTACTGGGATACACTTTCAAGGTCTTGCATGATAATATTTACTATATCTTCGGCTGTAGAAACCGCATGGTGTGAGAAGGTGGTGCTAGGCATGCTCTGTAGCAAAGAATGGCTGGCTTTGCTAGCAGCTCTGAGAATGGTCTCACTCACAATGTGTTTGGCCTTAGCTCGGAACTCAGCACTGTGAAAGCTCTGGATGGAAATGTTAGAGGTTCTGCTGGCTGCACTAAGAGATCGCGTGAGTGTGGCAATCTCGGCTGACGTCACATCACTCGAAATGGTGAGGTCCTCCAATTTCGAAATTATCGAGTCCAACTTCTGGTTGAAGTCGAAGGATGAATTTGACGTGCTCTCCCCAACGGAAGCGGAGCAGTCTTCCTTTGAAGTGTCCACCCTCAGCACCGAGATCACCTGTTTGATTACCCCTTTAGTGCAGGTGTCGAGGGTGAGCTGGTAGGCTGAGGCTGAGGACTTAGAAGGGGTCTTACTGTCTGTCTTCTGTACAGGAGACACTGCCAAAGTGGCCTCAGTTACAGGAGATTCCTGCACAGTGGCCTCAGTTACAAGTAGTCCAGTTGCAGAAAGCTCGATTTGCACAGGAGTATTTTTTCCCTCAGTGAGATGGTGGGAGGTGAACAGCTTCCTTAGTTTGTCCAGGGTTTTGGTATAAATCTTCTGGGAACCTGAACTCACTTCCACCCAGAACATTTTGCGACCTGATTTCGTACGCTTGGAGGCCTTATTGACCTCATATACCTCATGCAGGTCGGAAATAATTCCACCAAAGAGATCAGAGGATGCCTCCTCAATATTCTCTGAGGAAACATGGACAGATAGGATTTCCGACAGTTTCCCACAAGTGTCGGTTTTATCCAGCGCAGCAGTATATGTCACAGCTGCATCCTGAATGACCTGAGTGATGCATTGCTCAGCTTTGACAATATACTCCTCCACTGGTTGACCATGGAGGATGTCAACTTTATCAGCAGGGAGCTCCTTCTGAATACTCACATTCTCCTCTGATGGGCATGGGTTGTTGAAGATAATGCTCTCAGTGACCATCTTAGAGGAGGCGAGAGATGAGTCGAGAAGCAGAGATCTGTATATTGTCGAGGTGGACATCTCTGGGTGCTTTATCACAGCAGCCTCCTCCAAAATGGCAGACGGGCCCTGGAGGATGTCAGAGATATCCATGTCCTCAATGGTCTCTACCAGAGACGATAGTAGGTCTCTGGCTGCCAGGTTGGTAGGTCTCTGGTTCTCGAGCTCTGTTTTGATTGCTTGACAGGCAGTTACCAGAGCAACAACAGAGCGAGAACACAACTGCTTCAAGGTGGAGTCAGAAAAAGATGATGACAGATCTGTCATGGACATGGTGGAGAGTTGACTCTCAGAGACAAACGGGCTGAGTTTGACAGACACCTGTCTGACCAAGTCCCCAGCAAGAGCTCTCATATCTATTGCTCCACTAGCTGAGTTGTGGGAGCAGGCACTCTGTGGCCTTGACGGGTTCCTGTTATCCAAAAATCCTGTTATCCAAAAAACCTCAAGTACAAGATCCACAACATCGGATGACACTTCTGTCATTCTGTTGTCGGACAGAAATGTACTTGGATGAATGGTGCCTGCATTCACAGTCCAGTCGCAAATGGAGTTGTTGGACTGACTCTGGACTAGTGGAACTAGACAGGTTTCACTTGGACCTTGGCCAAAGAGCTCTGCCATTTTGAGCAGAACTGATCTTAAGACCTTCGACTTGGAAATGTTCAGCAGTGGGTCGTTGTTGGACAGTCTGGTGGATGGTCTGCTAGCCGATCTGTGAACCACTAGGCTTTGTATTTCTGCCGAAATGGCAGTTAGAAAATAGGTCAAGGGGCTGGTCGCTCTCCCCTCATTTCCTCCGTTGGTTTTAGCCTTGATGATGCTATCTATGATGATGACTATGACCTGTCCAGCCAGAGGACCCAAGATGGCCTCAAGCTCCCTCTCTAACTCAAGGGGAGACTTGTGGCCGAGCGCAATATGCTCTATGGCATGGGAATACATCTTAGAAGTCGCCATGCTTAGCATCTCTTGGGCAAACTGTTGACTTGCTGAGATACTTCCAGTCAGCAGAACTAGAGTTCCCTGACTGACACTTCACATTAGCTCAGCCAATCTGGAGTTGAGAAGGTTTATAACCAACTCGACAATACCCATCATAAACTTGCCGTCCGTTGACATTTTGCTAGGTCTGTATTTCTCCTGTCTACTCCGTTTGGGCAGCGGTACGATGTCACCCTGCGACTGGCCGCTCTGGACCATGTCGAAGACAGAGTCCTCAGAGATGCCAAACACAGATCTCAGTGGTGCTGAGTGTGGTCTGTGTCTCATCTCTCTATCGCCACCCTCAGGTGAGGAGACATATCGCTCTTTGTCCTCACTCAGCAAAGAGGTCAAACACCTGCAGAATGCACAACAGAAATTAATAGTACATGGTAACAAAATAAAAAAATATGATCCAAGAATTTGGGACACAAACTCAACCTTGTTATTGTTATTCAAAGGAAGCATTGTGAACCATCTCAAACCACACTCAGTCCAAACATTAACATTTAGAGTAAACTTTTTAGAGTGGTTGTGTAGTATCTAAGTAGTATTTCTCACTAAGTGGATCTGGAATGGATATTTGTACCTATAACAGGAAAGACCTGCAAAAAGAGGAGGGGATAGAGCTAGGTATCTGTGAGAGGAGGGGATAGGGCTAGGTACCTGTGAGAGGAGGGGATAGGGCTAGGTACCTGTGAGAGGAGAGGATAGGGCTAGGTACCTGTGAGAGGAGGGGATAGGGGTAGGTACCTGTGAGAGGCGTGGATAGGGGTAGGTACCTGTGAGAGGAGGGGATAGGGGTAGGTACCTGTGAGAGGAGAGGATAGGGCTAGGTACCTGTGAGAGACATGGATAGGGCTAGGTACCTGTGAGAGGAGGGGATAGGGGTAGGTACCTGTGAGAGGCATGGAGAGGGCTAGGTACCTGTGAGAGGAGGGGATAGGGGTAGGTACCTGTGAGAGGAGGGGATAGGGGTAGGTACCTGTGAGAGGAAGGGATTGGGCTAGGTACCTGTGAGAGGAGAGGATAGGGGTAGGTACCTGTGAGAGGAGAGGATAGGGCTAGGTACCTGTGAGAGGCGTGGATAGGGGTAGGTACCTGTGAGAGGAGGGGATAGGGCTAGGTACCTGTGAGAGGAGGGGATTGGGCTAGTTACCTGTGAGAGGAGGGGATAGGGCTAGGTACCTTTGAGAGGCGTGGATAGGGCTAGGTACCTGTGAGTAGAGGGGATAGGGCTAGGTACCTGTGAGAGGAGGGGATAGGGCTAGGTACCTGTGAGAGGAGGGGATAGGGGTAGGTACCTGTGAGAGGCATGGATAGGGCTAGGTACCTGTGAGAGGAGGGGATAGGGGTAGGTACCTGTGAGAGGCATGGATAGGGCTAGGTACCTGTGAGAGACATGGATAGGGCTAGGTACCTGTGAGAGGAGGGGATAGGGGTAGGTACCTGTGAGAGGCGTGGATAGGGCTAGGTACCTGTGAGAGGAGGGGATAGGGCTAGGTACCTGTGAGAGGAGGGGATAGGGGTAGGTACCTGTGAGAGGCGTGGATAGGGCTAGGTACCTGTGAGAGGAGGGGATAGGGCTAGGTACCTGTGAGAGGAGGGGATAGGGGTAGGTACCTGTGAGAGGAGGGGATAGGGCTAGGTACCTGTGAGAGGAGGGGAGAGGGGTAGGTACCTGTGAGAGGAGGGGATAGGGGTAGGTACCTGTGAGAGGAGGGGATAGGGCTAGGTACCTGTGAGAGGAGGGGAAAGGCGTGGGAGTGCGTGTGCTGCAGGCGGTTCTGGCGCTGGTGCACCTGCTGGGTCCTCCACTACAGCTGAATCTGACGCTGCGGCCAAGAGAGGTCACCTCTCCTGCCTCATTACTTCCTGATCCAGAAGAGCTTGGCGAATCAGAGAGCTCTATCTGCATGGTGAGGTCAAGGGCGGGAACAACCACAGTGGATGTAGACTCCATCACCCCTGCTACAATATCCATGCACTTGGCACCAGAGGTGGGACAAAGTCATTGTTATGCAAGTCACAAGTAAGTCTCAAGTCTTTGCCCTCGAGTCCCGAGTCAAGTCGAGTCAAAGATGAGGCAAGTCCCAAGTCGAGTCAAAAGTCAAAGCCATCAAGTCTCAAGTCGAGTCCAAAGTCCTACCATTTTAGTTTCGAGTCATTTCAAGTCCTCTTACCACAGAAATAAAATGTATACAAATCATGTATGTCTGTAAGATTTGTATTTATTTAAACCTTTTTATACAATAACATTAATCAAATACAGCAAAAAAACATAACATTTAATTTTCACAAAAAAAAATGCTTGTATTTGAACAGCATATTGCACTAGAACAATGCAGAGAAGAGAGAGAGAGAGAGAGAGAGAGAGAGAGAGAGAGAGAGAGAGAGAGAGAAAATGGTTTACGGGGAAGGACAAACACCAAAGCTCTGGAAGTAAAAACAGTGTGGGAACCTCCACTGCAAATGAACAGATCTTACTCCATGTGAAACTCCTACCACAGGAGAGAGAGAGCTGTGTGGACAGGTGATGAGCAGAGAGTGAGTGTGTGTGCGCGCATGCGTGCTGTGGACAGGTGGAGGGAGGCCCCTATACTGCATTGCATTTGCAAAAGATCAAATTGGCCAAAAGTCTGTCAGTCATTTGTGCACGATGGGGACGCAGAATGATGCCACCATGGCTGAAAACTTCGCTCCACTGGAGCACTAGAAGCAGGCACTGCCAAGACTCGGATGGCTACTTGAAAGAGTGAAGGAAGAGTCTTACTGTTCAGTGCCCAGAACAAAAGGGCATTCTGTCCTTCTGCCATGTCAATGTAGTGACTTAGCTGTACTGCTGGTGGGGTCCCAACATCCCTTTTCTGCCTCTTATGGTATGCAGCAAACAGCCCTTCTCCTTCCATGTCCTCTAGTTCTTCTTCAGCAGGCACCGGCACAGGCTGCTCTGTCTCTGCAGCATCTTGCAGGATCAATTCTAAAAATAAAAATAAAAACGTGTCACAACAGCAGAAACAAAAGAGCCCTTATTTCTGATGTTGATGATACTGTTCAAGACTGAATTTTTTATTATTGTTAAAGTCAGATTAATATCACATTAGATCCTATATCAGATTAAGATCAAATTATTGTACGTTGCATTTAAGTTGCATTGCAAGTCAATAATATTTACCTTTAACTCGTTGTGCCACCTCTGCCTTGATGTCACGGTTGACCAGCACATGGGGCTCAATCCACAGCAGACAAAAGGCTGGATCCAAGGCAGCTGCTTTCAGGTAGACTGTGTCTGAAAAGGGGGCAGTGATCCCTTCTTGAGACTGGGCCATTTTTACATTAATGAAGATCCCAAGAAATCTTTTTTTCAGGGATGCCTGCAGACCTCTGACCAGGCCACTCAGGAAACGAACTTGAGGCTTCAGCTTCTCAAGATGGTGATTGAGGGACAAGATGGATGGAACAACTGCACTGATTGTAATGACTTTCTCCCCTGTGTCAAATCAGTTGCTTCTCCGAACGGTTTTAAGATGTCCACCAACTCCTTCAGCAGATTCCACTCTCGTGGTGTGAATGACAGTTCTTTATGCCCGGCCTTCTCAAGAACTGCGCAGAGCTTTTGCTGATCACAATGAAGGACTGCTTTTACCTGCCGCAGTGTGGAATTCCACCTCGTGCTCACTGCAGCAGGGGATGCCTCTGTGCTCCCCAAATTCACCATCGAAGATGTCTTTAAACGTTGTGCTTGTGTGGAGCAGGGAGCTAAGTTTTGATAACTTGGAGAGAGAAGGACATGCCGCTTTTGTTTCTTTCAAACCGTCTCCCACAACCAGCTGCAATGTGTGTGCAAAACACTGCAGGCGCTGTTTCTTTGCCATAGCAGCATCGACGGTTTGCTGGTCTTCTTGGGTTAAGTCATGCCATAGCTCAGGATCATCAAGATTATCTCCAGCATCTTCATCTTCCTCCTGTTCGTTGGGGAAGCAGACTGTAAATGCCTTGCGCATGTTAGCAGCATTGTCACTAATTATATAGTCCAATTTAGCTTTGATGTTGTATTCATCACATATTGCCTCAAATTGGTCACAGATTCGCTCTGCTGTGTGAGAGCCTTTGAAGCGGTTGCAGGCCAAGAGATTAGTCTTTAGCTGTACCCTCTCTGCATCTCGCTCCATCCAGTGCACAGTGACACCAAGGAATCCCCCTCATCTTTCGATCAGACCAAATGTCCACAGTGACTGAAACATGGTCAGTGTTGCTCAATTGAGTTTTTAACTTTGACCGTCTCTCCTCAGCAAGGCTCTCTGTTTTTGTGGTCAGCGTTCGGCGACATACTGGGGTATACTTGCTGTCCAGCACAGCCAGAAAGTGACGAAAGCTCTTATTTTCCACAATAGACAGAGGGAAATTGCAATCAATAATCAAGTCAGACAGTATCGCATTGGAGATGGCCTTCTGCTGTGGGTGGGTCAGGCTGTAACGCCCTACACGAGTGTCAAGGAATTGTGAGATTGAAGGCTGTTGTGGTTCATCTACGATGATTTTGTTCATCTGGTATTCTTCATACCTGTAACAGAGAAGAATATGAAACAGATGTCAGAAAATCCTTTACAGCCACACATGTTGTATTTGAAACTACTCTTTACTCATATCAATGTTGTTGTGTTAATATTCATTGCCTATTGTACACTACGGTTTACGATAATACATTTCAGTTTCAGTGTATGCAATATTAAGAATATTTTCACTGCTTCAAAATTCATAAGAAAGCCCTTTCCCTCAAGAAACTGAAGTCATATGCTTTATAGCAGTGGTTTTCAAAGTGGGGACGGGGACCCTTGGGTGCCGCGAGGGGTTCTAGGGGGCCATGGCAAGTTGGCATGAAAAGTATAGAAAAACAAAATAATTGAATAAATTAAATAACTAAAGTAAACCAAATTAAACCAAAAATAAGCTAAACAATATTCCCATTAGTTAAGAACTGCACTATAATAATCTATTGCATCTCTGAACATTACTACTATAATCGTTATTATTTTATTATATACTGTATATATCCCAGTGGTGCGCTGCCTCACAGACCTACTGTAGACTACGGTAGCACTCTGTCCATGCGCTGTCTGCTGTTTGGGCATGATATGAAAAGGGAAGGCTAATGGTGGATCTACTGTGACTGTGTTATCATTTTCCTCTTTACAATGTATACGTCTTACTATGTTTCCTGTTGTACTTGGATGGGTTTAGGGATGCACCAACTACATCCGAGTTGTGAAAGGGGGTGCATTCATTGTTTAATTGTGATATTTTGTCTTCAGCGACAGTTCTGCTTAGTTGTGATTAACCAAAATTACATAAACGACCTCAATGAGGCAGCACACCAGCAACTCTGAAACTGAATTCTAAAACGCTTAACGTGAAAACGCTTAACGTTGCTTAATGCTTAATATACTAAGACAGTAATATTATAAGACCAAACTCTGCAAATATCATATTAATAAAGCATACTATGTACAAAACATCAGATGAGCCCAGAATATGAACGCAAACACGTTTAATAACACGTTGCGTTTTTCCTCCCATAGAAAACCATTATAAGAAAAGGCTTAACGTGTCTTATGTACTAAGACAGTGTTATTAAAAGACCAAACTAAGTAAATATCATATCAATAAAGTATACTATGTACAAAACATCAGATGAGCCCAGAATACATAGTAGCCTACATAAGACATGTTAAGCCTTTTCTTATAATGGTTTTCTATGGGAGGAAAACACTTAACGTGTTGTTAAACGTGTTTGCGTTCATATTCTGGCCTCATCTGATGTTTTGTACATTTAGTATACTTTATTAATATGATATTTATAGTTTGGTCTTTTAATATTACTGTCTCAGTATATTAAGACACGTTAAGCCTTTTCTTATAATAGTTTTCTATGGGAGGAAAACGCAACGTGTTATTAAACGTGTTTGCGTTCATATTCTGGGCTCATCTGATGTTTTGTACATAGTATACTTTATTAATATGATATTTACAGAGTTTGGTCTTTTAATAACACTGTCTTAGTACATTAAAGAACGTTAAGCGTTTTTCACGAAAGCGTTTTAGAATGTCCATATAATAGCAGTTCAAAAATCCATATTTTTGTAAGCATGAACCAGCAAGGGAGACGTGCGTTTGTCTCGTTGATACAGTAAATATGCAGCAGCTAGCTAGTAAGTTACGGTACATCCGATAAGGTGCGTAGCATTCGTTCAAAACTTACCTTTCTTTGTGCAACTTCAGGTGTCGAACAAAGTTGGACGTTGTGGCAGCTCCGTCTGTAATCTTCGATCCGCATGTTTTGCAGATTGCAACTCGTTTTTTGTCGACTACCTCGTAATTTTTATAGCCAAACCAAACTATCTTCGGTATCATTTTGACAACTGGCGCGTTGTTGCTTGATGTGCTTCATTGGTTGTCTTGCAATGTGCCTGCTTAGATGCTGTCGAATCAAAACAACGTGGGACTACAGTGATTGGATAACGTGCAGGCAGCGCGCGCTCTCTGTATGCATACAGGTGGATGGTGCACATTTTTTTCACAGATGCAGATAAACGGAGAGCGGCGCGGCCGTGTGAAAATTTTTTTCCCCAGTTTTCATGGGAAGTAGCAAGTCTTCTCGAGTCATAAAGCGCAAGTCCAAGTGAAGTCACGAGTCATTGATGTTAAAGTCCAAGTCGAGTTGCAAGTCTTTGTACATTTTGTCGAGTCGAGTCTGAAGTCATCAAATTCATGACTCGAGTCTGACTCGAGTCCAAGTCACATGACTCGAGTCCACACCTCTAAATTAACCTCTAATAAATGATCTGGAAATTTGACAGACTATACGAGTTGCCAACTCGTATAGTCTGTCAAATTTCCAGAGCATTTATTTGAAGGCGGGTTTCTCCACCGTTCGTAAAGGCACCATTCCTATGACTAAATAACGAGTTCCAGTGTCTGGCAGTGCTCGCCACTTATCGGTGTCCCGTTTGTGGTGCTGGAATTCTTAGTAGGTAGCCTATGGGTTTTGCGCATATTCTGCAAATAGGCTGGTCCAAGCCTGGTTCTCCATCGTCGTTAGGTGTGAAACTGAAATGTGCCCAAATAGGTTGTTATGGTTTTTTTTTTGCAATGAGAGCCATCTTTTTCACCTCACTCCTCTGATCTACTGTAACAATGAAAAAGATCAGAGGTGAAGGTCAGAGGTCAGAGGCTACCCACCCACCCCCAGCCTGTAGGCTATAGATCTAGAGGTACTATAGTTACCCCCGGTCCCCACTTTTCACCTCCCCCCCCCTTCAATTAACCTGAATTGACCTTCAAAGATTCTCTCCTATTCGCGCATAGAGCAGATTTGGTGATTGCGGTGCATCAAAAGATATAGACAGTTTAATAGATGGACTATCTCCTCCAACTAAGTCAGCAAAACAATACCATATAATCAAGAGTTAACACTCCCGCTATGGATAAAGTATATCTACATTAAAATAAAGGCGATAAAACATTTCATGGAGAGAAAATCATACTTCTTTTTGGTTTTGACGGTTATTTTATTTTCATGGCGTTCTTCATCCAAAACAGTCAATGTCACGGTTATCCAACGTTCAGATAGAAATATAGCATGTAGAACGAACGTGCCTCTCTCGGACAGGTAGAATGAGAAATCATGTCAACAACATTTGTCGACTGAACGTGGCCCAGTTTTCAACTGAACCGTGGTACAGTGCTATATGTGTTACAGTGCGTCTCAGCTGGCTATTGATCTCTCCTGGACAGACGCACGTAACATAACTGGAAGTAGCGTCTGTCAACAGACTGGGATGTGACAACTTTGTTCTGGTACGCTGATTTTTCACCACTAATCATTTGGACAAATCACGATTTCGCATCTTTTCAATTTCAGAAGGGGAGGGGACATTTGGCCCATAAACTTGCAGAGAGTTTCCGTTTAGGGGGGTGGAGACTTCGCAAGTGGCGTTAGTATCTTTCTCTTAACATCTCCCCAGACCTTAACCAAGTATCTGACGCAATTATGCAACATTTTAGTTCTGTTTCCCCCAGATTATCTGGCTATTAAAAAAGCAATGCCTACATTTGCCAATGATGAGTAAAGGCCGTTTGGCTCCTTTCAGGACCGCCAGTGCTTCTGTGATCGCCATATGGTCAGCCATACTCACAGGAGGAGGTGGACTACAGGGCACCTCTCTGACAAAGGTAATAATAAATAATAGGTCAAAATTTAAACATGTTACCTAGCAACTGTATTGCATATGTAAATACATCATGAAGGTCTATCGAGGCTTATTGCTATTCTCTGATGAGAATATTTTGATATAGTGCTATATTTTCTAAGTAATTTAATTTCTGGTTCACTTCAGACGTTAAAAGGTATAACAAAATAAAATAAAAATGACTACGGTGATGTGAATTCAGAGGTATACATATTCAACAGTAACACATTAGTATACATTTTAAATGGATGAAAGACAGTGATGGCCACTAACCTGGCTCTGCTCCTGTCCAATTTAGCATTGACCATGTCCCCAGATATGTCTACGTATACAGCACCTGGACGTCCATACATGCTAGTGCGTGCTGCCTTAGACAGACCAAACACCCTTCCATTCAGATCAATTAAGGCTGTGCTGTGCTCTTATGAAGCAGTTAAGGTACCTTGCTAAGCTGGAAAATTAGAGGTCAGAAAACAGACAATTGCAGGTGATACCAAATGATATGAAGAGGACTACACAGAGGGAGTCAGAGTAGACTGTATACCTTCTCTACCACTGAGGAGATCATATCCAGACTGCTAGACCTAGCAGAGAACTTACTGTACAATCTGCATGCCTCCACCTGACAGAGAAAGAGGACCACAAATAACAAATTATTTCCTCTTTCAGCAATTAAACTGCTAGGGCCAGTTTCCCAGACAGAGATTCTCTATTGAGTTTGCTTTTTAGGCCATGACTAGGCTTAATCTGTGTCCCGGGATACCATCCCCTAATGTTCAATAGTCAGAAATGTCATGGTTGAATCGGTACCTGTGGAAACTCTTGAAACGCCCCAGTGGTCTCTTGGTTTTGATCAGAGGAGCCTCCAATAACAATCACAGGCCTACAGAGAGAGAGGTATCACACAATGACATCAACTGACAAGCTGAGATAGTTTGGAGTCCTCAGATCATTTTTTGCAGTGTGCGGATAGCATTCCTTCTTTTGAAAGGCCACTGAACATGAGTAGTAGGGTCTTCTGTTTGTGGAGTTCTAGCATACCAGCAGTTCATGTTAGCGTTGGCCATTCCACCAAGTGAATGGATGAGTCCCGGTCCAGACACAACCAGACACGCACCTGGACTGGAGAGGAACAGACAGACAGAGGGAAAGACCGGAAGACAGGCAGACAGACACACAAAGGGTCAGACAGACAGGCAGACATAATTAACAATGCAAAAAAGCTATGAAACTGACCCTCACACACTACACGCTCCTGTAGTCTATGTAAGGGTAGTTAATATCACGTGATTTGGGGAGAGCTGGTTTAGTAATAAAAAGGTGGCTTAGGGCTTGTTCATTGCGCATTCCCACATACTTGATTCCTGAGGCTTGAGCTGCCATAGCTACTTCAATGACTGGAACACCAACTATTCCAAACATATATTCTACATTCTGTAGAGAGATACATGTAGATACAGTATATTTACTTTTTTTTAAACATTTTTAGTCATTTAGCAGACGCTCTTATCCAGAGCGACTTACAGTTAGTGAGTGCATACATTTTCATACTGAATTGTATATGAATTGTTACAATGTAGTTTAGATTTTCTTTGCATTGACACACACATTGGCATGCATCAACAAGGGTGTTAACACAGAGCTGCCAACTCTCACGCTTTCGCCGTGTGACACACGTTTTTGCCTGTTTTCACACGCACTCACGCCACACATCCAATTTCTCACGCAAAAAAAATCAGCCGAGACTCATTCGTTCCTTTTTTCAAACTCCCCGACGGTAGATGGCGCTGATGAGCGCCACTGAACCATATGTGCTGCACCCCGAAGTTAGCGATAGAAGAAGAGATACCATTGCCGCAAAGTCAACAGGAGAAGAAACGGTCACTACCTCAAGAAGTCTGATAAGAAGCTGAGCTGAGACTAGGTATGTAACAATGAAATGTCGTCCAATTGAATACTCACTCTCTTAAACTTTAAATCTTGAAATAAATTATTTGTTTGTGCGTGTGAACATGATTTAGCGAACTGATTTCGAACAGGTAAGATGTATTCCAAAGAATTTAACATAAATACAGGAAATGTGTGCAATAGAAGTAGGTATGTTTTTGTAACTGAGAGTAGAGTTATTAAACCAACATGACCATTTTAATTGTTTAAGGTTTCTGTCTTGTTTTGTATGCTTTGTACAAAATAATAAAATGCAGGACGACAGGATATTTATAAACGTAGCTCTTTATTAACTAGCTATAACTGGCATGTCCATGTGTCTCTGGCCATGATCATCTTTAGAATGACCTCACCACCTGGGTGGTCTTAACCAATCATAGCACAGTATGATATGACAGTATAATGCATCCAATTACAATTCAGTATGCTGACACATATGAATATTACATCCCCCTACATCCTACGGACCTTCTGAGATTTCATCCTGT
The DNA here is from genome assembly GCF_020615455.1 of Coregonus clupeaformis. NCBI lineage: Eukaryota > Metazoa > Chordata > Actinopteri > Salmoniformes > Salmonidae > Coregonus > Coregonus clupeaformis. The sequence goes on from NW_025534777.1 coordinate 104,167, forward strand.
CACACTTTACTGAGGCGTTATGTACACAGAGGTCAAGGACACCAACACACTTAACAACAATAACAACAAGTATCTATGCTGCAATACCAACACACTTAACAACAATAACAACAAGTATCTATGCTGCAATACCAACACACTTAACAACAATAACAACAAGTATCTATGCTGCAATACCAACACACTTAACAACAATAACAACAAGTATCTATGCTGCAATACCAACACACTTAACAACAACAACAAGTATCTATGCTGCAATACCAACACACTTAACAACAACAAGTATCTATGCTGCAATACCAACACACTTAACAACAACGAGTATCTATGCAAAAATACCAACACACTTAACAATAACAAGTATATATGCTGCAATACCAACACACTTAACAACAACAAGTATCTATGCAAAAATACCAACACACTTAACAATAACAAGTATATATGCTGCAATACCAACACACTTAACAAGGGAAAGGGGGATATCTAGTCAGTTGTACAACTGAATGCATTCAACTGAAATGTGTCTTCCACATTTAACCCAACCCCTCTGAACAACAAGTATATATGCTGCAATAGTCTACGTGTAGGGTCATTCTCTCATATCTGGTGTTTTCTCTCTCTCTCTCTCTCTGGGTTTCTGTATAAGCACTTTGTGACATCTGCTGATGTAAAAAGGGCATTATTAATACATTTGATTGATCCAAATTTGATTGAACATTGATGTGGGATATCAATTCTATTTATGAGAGATTTAATGTGATTCAATGTGTCAAGGAGAAGAGTTTAAGAAGAGACTGCTCCCCACAGTGTAAAACAGCAATTCCTAACTGGTTTAAATGAAAGAGAACATAATAAGAGAAGTGATTTGTCTGATAAATGACTGGAACTGCTTATTCATAGATATCAAATCCCACTTCCACAACACCATTATACCTCTTTCAATCACTGTCTGTGTCAGGAAGAGGGCTTGTGAGAGTGAACCAGTAAGTTAAAGGATATATTTCACTTCCTTGGGTTCCATGGTGATAGGAGGGTACTGACGGGAACAGTCACAGTCTGCCTGTATCACCAACATCAGCAGGTTACTGTCAGGGACCACCTGGGTTACAAACATCCTGGAACACACACACACACACACACACACACACACAGAGACAGAGAGACAGACAGAGAAAGACAGAGAGAGACAGAGAGAGAGAGAGACGGACAGAGACAGAGAGACAGAGAGACAGAGAGAGAGCGCAATGAAATGGTTAGAACACAATTTGTATGAAACAATCAGGTAATCAAAGGTAAAAGCACACTGCCATCATGAAAAAATATCTTAAATATTCAAATGAAATGTACAGTTGAAGTCGGAAGTTTACATACACCTTAGCCAAATATATTTAAACTCCGTTTTTCCACAATTCCTGATATTTAATCCTAGTAAAAATTCCCTGTCTCAGGTCAGTTAGGATCACCACTTTATTTTAAGAATGTGAAATGTCAGAATAATAGTAGAGAGAATGATTTATTTCAGCTTGTATTTCTTTCATCACATTCCCAGTGGGTCAGAAGTTTACTTACACTCCATTAGTATTTGGTAGCATTGCCTTTAAATTGTTTAACTTGGGTCAAACGTTTCGCGTAGCCTTCCACAAGCTTCCCACAATAAGTTGGGTGAATTTTGGCCCATTCCTCCTGACTGAGCTGGTGTAACTGAGTCAGGTTTGAAGTCCCCTTTGCTCGCACACGCTTTTTCAGGTCTGCCCACAAACCTTCTATAGGATTGAGGTCAGGGCTTTGTGATGGCCACTCCAATACCTTGACTTTGTTGTCCTTAAGCCATTTTGGCACAACTTTGGAAGAATGCTTGGGGTCATTGTCCATTTGGAAGAGCAATTTGCGACCAAGCTTTAACTTCCTTGACTTTGTTTTCCTTAAGCCATTTTATTTGCCACCTGCGCCAAATACAACTGGTGTAGACATTACCGTGAAATGCTTACTTACAGCCCTTAACAAACAATGCATTTATTTTTTTATAAAAAAGTAAAATAAAACAACAACAAATAAAAATGGTTGAGAAAAAAAGAACAGAAGTAAAATAAAATAACAGTAGGGAGGCTATATACAGGGGGGTACCAGTGCAGAGTCAATATGCGGGGGCACTGGCTAGTTGAGGTAATATGTTAAAGTGACTATTCATAAATAATTAACAGAGTAGCGCAGCGTAAAAATATGGGGTGGGGGTGGGGGGGCAGTGCAAATAGTCCAGGTAGCCATGATTAGCTGTTCAGGAGTCTTTTGGCTTGGGGGTAGAAGCTGTTGAGAAGCCTTTTGGACCTAGACTTGGCTCTCCGGTACCACTTGCCGTGCGGTAGCAGAGAGAACAGTCTATGACTAGGGTGGCTGGAGTCTTTGACAATATTGAGGGCCTTCCTCTGACACCGCCTGGTATAGAGGTCCACCAAATGATGACCACCAATCAGAGACCACTATGATGACACACCAAATGATGACCACCAATCAGAGACCACTATGATGACACACCAAATGATGACCACCAATCAGAGACCACTATGATGACACAACAAATGATGACCACCAATCAGAGACCACTATGATGACACACCAAATGATGACCACCAATCACAGACCACTATGATGACACACCAAATGATGACCACCAATCAGAGACCACTATGGTAACACACCAAATGATGACCACCAATCAGAGACCACTATGATGACACACCAAATGCGTTTGATGGATCCTTTTTGTCTTCTTCTAATGCCTCTTAAAGGGACAGTAATCAAAACGTAACTGAAAGTAATCAGATTACATTACTGAGTTTGGGTAATCCAAAAGTTACATTACTGATTCCAATTTTGGATAGGCAACTAGTAACTGACATCATCTTCTGCACATCTATCACTCCAGTGTTAATACTAAATTGTAATTATTTTGCACTATGGCCTATTTATTGCCTTACCTCCATAACTTACAACATTTGCACACACTGTATATAGATTTTCTATTGTGTTATTGACTGTATGTTTTGTTTATCCCATGTGTAACTCTGTGTTGTTGTTGTTTTTAATCGCACTGCTTTGCTTTATCTTGGCCAGGTCGCAGTTGTAAATGAGAACTTGTTCTCAACTGGCTTACCTGGTGAAATAAAGGTGAAATAAAAAAATGAAGAACTGTAACACACACTATATTACAAACAAACACGATGAAACATTGCCACCTAGTGCTCATTAAACAGTTTAGCGGTATGAACAGACGCACTCTTGAACCATTCTATTATCTGGTATGGACTTTAATCTATGGATTAATATAAAATCCAAAATGAATGTGTAATCTATGGATAAAGATCAAGTTTGAGTAACATAGTGTCTCTCTCTCTCTCCAGTCCCCCTCTCTCTCTCTCCAGTCCCTCTCTCTCTCTCCAGTCCCCCCCTCTCTCTCTCCAGTCCCCCCCTCTCTCTCTCCAGTCCCCCCCTCTCTCTCTCTCTCCAGTCCCCCCCTCTCTCTCTCTCTCCAGCCCCTCTCTCTCTCTCTCTCTCCAGTCCCTCTCTCTCTCTCTCTCCAGTCCCTCTCTCTCTCTCTCCAGTCCCTCTCTCTCTCTCCAGTCCCTCTCTCTCCCTCTCTCTCCAGTCCCTCTCTCTCTCTCTCCAGTCCCTCTCTCTCTCTCTCCCCAGTCCCTCTCTCTCTCTCTCAGTCCCTCTCTCTCTCTCCAGTCCCTCTCTCTTCCAGTCCCTCTCTCTCTCTCTCCAGTCCCTCTCTCTCTCTCTCTCCAGTCCCTCTCTCTCTCTCTCCAGTCCCTCTCTCTCTCTCTCCAGTCCCTCTCTCTCTCCAGTCCCTCTCTCTCTCCAGTCCCTCTCTCTCTCCAGTCCCCCTCTCTCTCCAGTCTCTAGAGTTAGAGAGAGAGAGAAATGTACATGGTTTTTAGAGTGAAGTACATCGGAAAAAGACCAAAAGAAAACTGCAAGACTGAATAAGAGACAAAACAAGCAACAAACAAAGAAGAAAGGCTTTTGAAAAAGTAACTATTTTTCATAAAACTGTACAGTTATCTTAGCTAGCTGAATTGTTTACCAGTTGCTAAGCAGTTGCTAGGGACTCTCCTGGAAGAAGCTAGCTAGCTAACAAAGAATATCTAGTTAACTGAAGAAAAGAAAGACAAAATAAGGACAGTAGACAAAGGACATCAAAGTAAAACAGTCCTCTAAAAGACACAAGAGAGAATAATACAAGAAACAACGCTTCTATTGCAACATTGTGTGAAATTGTTTACCCACCAGACATCCAGACGGAGAAAGCTAAGAAAAGTTTCAAAGGTTTGATGATGGGACAGAACCATGAATGCCTGTTTGCAGATCTTACCAGTTGCAAAACAAGAGCAAATGTAATATTTAATACCAAACAAGGGCACATATGAAAAAGGGTTATTTGCAAAAATTTCCCTTTCTCAAAAAAGAGAGGCATCAGCCAAGGATGTCAGATCAGCATTTTTGAAGAAACTGACCAGAGCAACACGTATCAAACAGTAAACATATATAATAATGGAACTGTTTTGATACAAGGCAATGATTCAAGCCTCCAGGATTTTGAGAATATGTTTGCTACCCTAAAAGCAGAAGCTGAACTCATCTCAGAAACTGAGGAAAAAGTCAAGGAGGGAGATGGAGAAAAGCAGGCCCCAACGGTCTCTGTGACCCAGCAAGAAGCCCTCAGTGTCCCTCTACCTACCTCACCTGCAGCAGACAAAGCCAAGGACATGCCTACAACACCAAGAACACCTGCTATGCAACGTTTCCACAACACCCTCTCTCTAATTGAAGCAGAGGTCATAGAATTCAGAGAGAGGGAGGAGGACACTGTCCAGAAACTAAAAGAAGAGATGAAACAGTTCAGTCAGACAAATGATGACCTCAGAGACCATCTGAGCACAACAAGAAAGGAGCTAGAACAAAGAGAGAGGTACATTGACACCCTCAACCAGCAGCTAGTCAATATGTCCTCTGCATCTAGAGAACATGTCCACCAGCCTGGTACAACACAAGCAGAACCTGAGACCCCACCACACAGCCTGATGACCCTGCACCCGCCTACCAGTCTGCTCCAGTCCAGATCAGCCAACCAGCATCCCACTCTGCTCTAGCCCAGGTCAGCCTACCTGCTTCCCAGTCTGCTCCAGCACAGTGTGCTCCAACCCAGGTCAGCCAACCAGCCTCCCAGTCTGCTCCAGCCCAGATCAGCCAACCAGCGTCCCAGTCTGCTCCAGCCCAGGTCAGCCAACCAGCGTCCCAGTCTGCTCTAGCCCAGGTCAGCCTACCAGCCACCCAGTCTGCTCCAGCACAGGTGCTCAGCCCAGGTCAGCCAACCCAGCCTCCAGCACAGTGTGCTCCAGCCCAGGTCAGCCAACCAGCCTCCCAGTCTGCTCCAGCCCAGGTCAGCCAACCAGCCACCCAGTCTGCTCCAGCCCAGGTCAGCCAACCAGCCACCCAGTCTGCTCCAGCCCAGGTCAGCCAACCAGCCACCCAGTCTGCTCCAGCCCAGGTCAGCCAACCAGCCACCCAGTCTGCTCCAGCCCAGGTCAGCCAACCAGCCACCCAGTCTGCTCCAGCCCAGGTCAGCCAACCAGCCACCCAGTCTGCTCCAGCCCAGGTCAGAATACCAGTCTCCCAGTCTGCTCCACCCAGACAGTCACCCACAACTGCAATCCTTATTGATTCAAATGGGAAGTTCTTATTCCAGGAAAGATTATTCCCTAGACACCAGGTGTATAAGTTCTACAACTGAGAGTGCAATGCAGCTACTCAGTCAGACCAGGATTGACACCCCCAACAACATCATCATCCACACTTCCCAGGAAAGTTGATCGAAAAAATAAATCAACAGATCACTGTGGACTGTGCCTCACTGCTCAACGTCAGAACGGCTCACCACCCCACTCTGACATGTGAACATTTATACAATAATGTACATCTTGATCAGGACAGTATCAGAACCTTTGCCAAGGACCTAAAGGATGCAACACTTGGCAGGGACCCACACACCCATCACCTCAGCAACAGAGCCCCGGCCCATCACAACACAGCTCTACTAGACTCAGCCAATCACAACACAGCTCTACTAGACCCGGCCCATCACAACACAGTTCTACTAGACCCGGCCCATCACAACACAGCTCTACTAGACCTGGCCCATCACAACACAGCTCTACTAGACCCGGCCCATCACAACACAGTTCTACTAGACCCGGCCCATCACAACACAGCTCTACTAGACCTGGCCCATCACAACACAGCTCTACTAGACTCAGCCAATCACAACACAGCTCTACTAGACCCGGCCCATCACAACACAGCTCTACTAGACCCGGCCCATCACAACACAGCTCTACTAGACCCGGCCCATCACAACACAGCACTGCCCACTACTCCAGGGTCGGGCAGAACACTGTCCTTCAGAGAAGTACACCACATGATGCAGTCCACACCATGTATCATTCAGATCATCAGCCTACATATGCTGAGGTAACCTCTGGCAAAAGACACCTAGAACTATCAGAGATTGGAGAGGTGCGCCAACTACTGCATCTAATATGCAGACTACTGGGATAGAGAGACCCTTTCATTCACACGCACACACGCACACACAGGGTTGCAGACTGCATTGTACTTATTTTTTGGGCCATTCTTATTAATTTGTTTACAACTATCCTTTATTTTATTGGCACTGGTATTTTAATAATTGTGATGTGTAATGGTGTGTGTGTGTGTGTGTGTGTGATATATATATATATATATATATATATATATGTAACCCTCTCACCAGGCTCGAATTTGACTCTCACAATATTACCTTATTTAGAATATCTGAACAGCATGGGATATTAGGTGAGAAGGACATCTCCAATAAGAATCCCTATTGTAAACTTGCTAGGGTGAATGACAAATAGGGTATTAACTTCAGATAGAATGATTATAGACTTGGTTATTATTATAAGGCTTTCCCATGCATTAAATGAAACTGAAACAGTAAATGACTCCACCAATACAACAGACATAAGGTTCAATATCTATATCAATCACACTTTCAATGTATCACATCAAAAGAAATAAAAATAATAAACCCCAATGATTTTTCCACAACCCATGTCCAAATTATTTGCAAGCTGGCTTAAACCCTGGGCGCGCGTTGGAGCTCATAAAAAAATGACGACATACATAAAGTCCCGAAGTCCACCCCACATTTGTAGTTACTCACTACTTGTAGATAATGCCTCAGCAAAATATAGTAGTTCCGTGCAGGTGTCCTCACAAGATCCACAGCGAACACAGCTATCAATGCAGCCAGTACTCGGTAGCAGCAACAGACATCCGTTGGAAACCCGAACTCGTGGATCGTCACAAGCAATTCTCTCCAAGTCTTGCACGATGCTAGGCTAACCTCTAGGATGTCGAATGTCTCCACAATGCGACGGCAGCTTCAGTCTCCACTAGGTCTTTCTCAACGAAATAATAAACACTCTCTTTTAGAAATAAAATCAGGATTTCCCTTTAAAAAACTCTGTAGGTATGGTTTTGTTCTCTCTTTTGTCTTGTTTTGTACGCTTTGTACAAAATTATAAAATGCAGGACGACAGGATATTTATAAACGTAGCTCTTTATTAACTAGCTATAACTTGCATGTCCATGTGTCTCTGGCCATGATCATCTTAGAATGACCTCACCACCTGGGTGGTCTTAACCAATCATAGCACAGTATAATGCATCCAATTACAATTCAGTATGCTGACACATATGAATATTACATCCCCCTTCTTTTAAAAAAAGAAAAAATATGTAGAACAATAAAGCGTTTCTTTTGAATATATGCTCTGTAGTTTGAACTCGAGGTAAGTAACCATTTAAACTGCACCAACTGCATCAACATAACAGACAAACAATGATTCAGCATACTGTTACTTTTAGAACAAATATTTCTCAGCAACTCAGCTTTTCACTGTAGCAATGACATCTCAACATATCAAACAAATACCATACCAAAGCATTTCAAGTTAACTTTCAATAACAAGTTTACAGTCTGGAACTCTTTTAGGGCAGCGATCCGCCTACACCCTTTGACATTTCACAGGTCTAGGACAGCTCTAGGCTTGACCTCTCTTCCTGACCTTGTGTGATATGAAGCTGAGCATGCTTCTGTGTCAGTCAACAGTTCTTGTGGTGTTGCAGGTAAGTATGGTGTATGTTGTGTTGTGTCTGTGTTTAGTCCACCCCGTTCTCTTTCAGGGGAACAGTTCATCTCGTCAGTGTGTTGTTCTTTTGTGTTCAGTAGGTGACGACGATTGCGGCGGTACACCGCTCCTTCTGCGGTGCGAACAAGATATGAACGTTCAGTGTCAGCTGGTTGGATGACGACTGCTGGCTTCCAGTAGCCATGCTCCTGGATTCTAACTGACTCTCCGTCGTTCAGTGGTGGCAGTGGTCTGGCTGACCTGTCGTAGTATCGCTTTTGCTGTTGTTGTCTCTGTGCACGTTTTGCATGCACTTCCTTGTAGCTGACGACCTCAGGTTGCAGCTGCTGGTTGGTGCTGGGAAGGATTGAGCGAAGTCTGCGGCTCATCAACAGCTGGGCTGGGGATTTGAAGTTGTCAACTGGAGTGTTGCGGTATTCAAGGAGACTGAGGTAGGGGTCTCTCTTGTCTGCTTTTGCTTTGTCCATGAGTGATTTAGCGATCTGCACAGATTTTTCAGCAAGGCCATTACTTTGAGGGTAATGTGGGCTTGTGGTGACATGTGTGAACTCCCATGCTTTTGTGAAGGATTCAAACTCATTTGATTTGTAACAGGGCCCATTGTCAGATATTAAAGTCTCTACAATGCCATGCCTGGCAAAGGCTGCTTTCAGCTTGTGTATCACAGCTGCAGATGTGGTGCTGTGAAGCTTGTCGAGTTCGAAGTATCTGCTGTAGTAGTCCACTGTTATAATGTAGTCCTCGTTGTTCCACGTGAACAGATCGGTTGCCACGACCTGCCAGGGTCGGTCTGGGATACGGTGAGGTAACATTGGCTCTTTGGTGTTTGAGGGGCGTCGTTCAAGACAGGTGGGGCATTTACCAACCATGTCCTCTATTTGTTTGCACATTCCGGGCCAAAACAAAATGTCCCGTGCTCTCTGTTTGCACTTTTCCATGCCCATGTGTCCAGCATGGATCTTTGTCAAAATCTCTTCTCTGAGACTGGTAGGAATGATGATTTTCTCTCCTTTGAAAATTATTCCGTTGATCTGTGATAGTTCGTCACGATGGTTCCAGAACTCTGAGACGCTCTGAGGGCATTTTCTCCTCTCCTCAGGCCATCCTGACTTTCCTCAGCTGTGTGAGTTGTGTGTCTTTTTCTGTTTCTGCTCGGATCTCCTTCAGTTTTGTGTCACTAACTGGTAAGTTGCTGTACACAGTGTGCACCTGCATGTCCATGCCTTCACTGAGGCTGCTGTCCTTGTAGGTAAGAAACTTCCTGGAGAGTGTGTCTGCGACAGGGATGTCTTTGCCTGGACGGTGAGTGATTGTGAAGTCGTATTTTTGTAGTTGAAGGATCATTCTCTGTAGCCTTGGCGGGGCTGCGGCTAACGGTTTCCTCATGATTGACTCGAGGGGCTTGTGGTCTGATTCCACAATGACTTGTCGTCCATAGACATACTGATGGAAACGCTTACATCCGAACAGAATGGCGTACAGCTCCTTTTCGATTTGAGCGTAGTTGATTTCACAGTCTGTGAGAGATTTGGAAGCGTAGCCGATGGGTTTTCCTTCTTGCAGTAGCACTGCCCCTAGTCCATACTTTGACGCGTCCACCTGGAGTCTGAGCTCTTTGTTGGGGTCATAGTAGGCAAGGATTGGTCCTGGTTCTCTCGTGATCAAGTCTTTCACTTTCTGGAAAGCGATGTCGTGTTGGTTGTCCCAGAGGAACTCACTGGACTGCTTTAGCAGCTGACGCAGGGGTGCATTAGCATTGGAGAGGCTGGGTGCGAACTTGGCTAAGTAGTTGACCATGCCAAGCACTGTTTCCAGCTCTGCGCGGTTCTTTGGTGGCTCCATTTCCTTTATGGCTGAGATCTTCTGCGGATCTGGCTTGATTCCATTCGCTGTGAGAAGATGTCCGAAGTAGCTGACCTCTGTAGCGCCGACTGTGCTCTTCTCGGGGTTGAGCCGGACTCCTCTCTCGCGGGACATTTTTACATTTACATTTTAGTCATTTAGCAGACGCTCTTATCCAGAGCGACTTACAGGAGCAATTAGGGTTAAGTGCCTTGCTCAAGGGCACATTTACGTCATTTAGCAGACGCTCTTATCCAGAGCGACTTACAAATTGGTGCATTCACCCTATAGCCAGTGGGATAACCACTTTACATTTTTTTTTTTTTTTTTTTTTTTTTTGGGGGGGTAGAAGGATTACTTTATCCTATCCCAGGTATTCCTTAAAGAGGTGGGGTTTCAAATGTCTCCGGAAGGTGGTGAGTGACTCCGCTGTCCTAGCGTCGTGAGGGAGCTTGTTCCACCATTGGGGTGCCAGAGCAGCGAACAGTTTTGACTGGGCTGAGCGGGAGCTATGCTTCCGCAGAGGAAGGGGAGCCAGCAGGCCAGAGGTGGATGAACGCAATGCCCTCGATTGGGTGTAGGGACTGATCAGAGCCTGAAGGTACGGAGGTGCCGTTCCCCTCACTGCTCCATAGGCAAGCACCATGGTCTTGTAACGGATGCGAGCTTCAACTGGAAGCCAGTGGAGTGTGCGGAGGAGGGGGGTGACGTGAGAGAACTTGGGAAGGTTGAACACCAGACGGGCTGCGGCATTCTGGATGAGTTGTAGGGGTTTAATGGCACAGGCAGGGAGCCCAGCCAACAGCGAGTTGCAGTAATCCAGACGGGAGATGACAAGTGCCTGGATTAGGACCTGTGCCGCTTCCTGTGTAAGGCAGGGTCGTACTCTCCGAATGTTGTAGAGCATGAACCTGCAGGATCGGGTCACCGCCTTGATGTTAGCGGAGAACGACAGGGTGTTGTCCAGGGTCACGCCAAGGCTCTTCGCACTCTGGGACCTTTGCAGCATCGCGTTGAGGTTTCTGTCGTGTTCCTCTTTGGTTCGACCATAGACAAGGATGTCGTCCACAATTGCCACGACTCCGTCGAGGCCTTCGTACACCTCGTCGATCTTTCGCTGAAACTCGTCTTGGGCTGAGATAATCCCAAAAGGCAGGCGACGGAACCTGTAGCGTCCAAACGGTGTGTTGAACGTTGTGAGCTTAGATGACTCTTCTGTGAGCTTGATAGCCCAGTAGCCTGATCTGGCGTCCATGACACTGAAGTAACGTGCGCCCGCTAGCTTGTGTGTGATGCCATCTAGCGTCGGTAAGGGGTAATGGGGGCGTTTGATAGCCTTGTTCAAGTCTCTTGGGTCGAAACATACTCTGAGCTTGCCTGTGCGTGGTTTCTCCACCACCACTAACGCGTTGACCCAATCCGTCGGTTCTGTAACCTTGGTGATGATGTCAGATTGCTCCATGCTCTCCAACTCTTTCTTCAGACGGGCGCGGAGAGCAAGTGGAATCTTTCTCGGTGGGTAGACCACAGGGGTTGTGTCTGGGTCAAGGTGAATGGTACATTCTCCTGGGAATAGTCCTATTCCTGTAAAAACATCAGCAAACTCCTCCATGACATTCTCTATCTCTACTGGTGCTGTCACTGATAAAACTAGCTTGATAAGGTCCATGTCTAAACATGCTTTAAGACCTAGCACTGCAGGTGCTCGAGTGTCAACAACGTAAAAGTCCAACATCATGTCCCTTTCCTTGTATTTGCATTTGAGAGTGCATGTGCCTTTTACTGGGAGCTGTTCACCACCATAACCAGTCAGTCTGCGCGTGGTGGGCTGTAGCTCACACTCAGATGTCAAGCTTCTGTACTTACTCAGAGGAATAATGTTTACTTGTGCACCAGTGTCTAGTTTGAATTTTAGCTCTGTGCCTTGTCTTCCTATCTCAATGTCAGCAAAGGCTTGCTCTGTCTCTGATATCTGACTTTTCTGTGTCACTGAATCAATAAACAGTTCATCAGCATTTGACTCTTTGATTGACATTTCATCTTCACTCACTGTATGTACTGTTTTTCCACGGTAAACTCTGCACACTTTTGCAAAGTGATTCCATTTTCCACATTTAGTACACTGTTTGCCTTTAGCTGGGCAATTCCCCTGTTCGCCATGCACTTTGTATCCACAATATCCACATGTTTTGGGGCGTTTGGAGTCTGTGTCGCTCTGTTTTGGAGTTCTGTCTGTCTCCATTCTGAAACATGCTCTCTGGGCACTGGAGGTGTGCTTTGATGTCTGCCTGACTGCGTGCACTGCTTGTTCACGTGATGCGCTCGTGCTGCCGCCTGAAATGGTTTTCATCTGAATCTGTGCTAGCTCGTGAGATCTGGCTATGTCGATAGCTTTGTCCAGCGTTAACTCTGATCCAACATTCAAAAGTTTCTCTCTCATTCGCGGTGAGTGTATTCTGTTAGAAATTGCGTAATTCAAATCTGGTATTGGAATAAGAATCAAGAGATCTTCAATCCAAGCTTAATTTATTATATGCAAAATGTATGTATGATAAGTATGAAGGTTCGTATATACGGGTCCACTGAAATACCACACAGGGCACTCAGAGAACTAAACCATTGTTTACAGGTACTTTCTCAAATACTCTGACAGAGAGTTCCCACCTCTTCTGTTGGCCAATCAGAGTAAAGGACTGAGTGTGGTTTAGACTTTACTCAGCCAATCCGTTGGCGCGCACGGGTTAGTCCCACCCCTTGGCCCTCCATCGTTCCCAGGCATAAGTTGCTATCATAATAACCTGTAGAGTCAGCACCCAAAAGACTGTAGGTTCTGTTAGAAATTGCGTAATTCAAATCTGGTATTGGAATAAGAATCAAGAGATCTTCAATCCAAGCTTAATTTATTATATGCAAAATGTATGTATGATAAGTATGAAGGTTCGTATACGGGCTCACTGAAAAACCACGCAGGGCCGACAGAGAACTAGAATTATTGTTTACAGATTCTTTCTCAAATACTCTGACAGAAAGCCTCCACCTCTTCTGTTGGCCAACCAGAGCAAAGGACTGAGTGTGGTCCAGACTCCATTTCAGCCAATCCGTTGGCACGGGGGTTGGTCTCAACTCCTTGGCACTCCATTTGTTGCCAGGCATAGTTGCTATGATAATAACCTGCGGAGTCAGCACCGAAAAGACACCGTTCCACTGTACTCTATGTACCTACGTTCAAGGACGGTTCACAGATCACAAAGAGGCAGTGTAGTCTAGTATTTTGAGACACAAGTTCTTATCTCCCCCTACTCCCTAAAACAGCTCCTCACATTAATCACAGCTTGTTAGGTGAAACAATTTATATCAGTACAGTACAAACCCTTCATGCTTAATCATCAATGCATTCCTTCCAAGGTAGTCATCTCATCCAGCTATGAGAAAACAAATCCCCACAGTTCCTACATCCAAGGACGGTTCACAGACAACGGTTCACAGACAACAAAGAGGCAGTGTTCGTATCTGTAAGAAATACAAGTCTTATCTGTCCTTCCCCTAACGTTCCACACATGAATCACAGCCTGTTATGTGAAACAATTTATATCAGTATAGTACAAACCTATGCTCCTCATTAATGCATTCCTTCTAAGCTATTCATCACTTCAATCCAATTATTAGAAAACAAATCCCAACAATTCCAAATACAATACGGTCCCTGACCCTCTCATCCTTGTTTGCATAATCACAGTCTTTCACAAGCAGACGCAGCTCAGTGACAAACTGTTCAAACGATTCGCTAGCGCCTTGTACTTTCTCATGGAATTTGTACCTAGCGAAAATTGTATTGGTCTTTGGCACAACATATGCTTCAAAACGATCGTAGTATGTTTTCAGTACCTTTGATTCAGCCTCGGTAAGTGTCCATGTGTTGTAAATGTCTCTCCCTTTTTCACCGATCCAGAGGAGCAGGTAGCTGCACTTTTCCTCTTCTCCTCTTTCCTTCAGAGGACCCGTGAACATCAGCTCCACATGCTGTTTGAATTTACGCCATGCATCGGGTAGATTTGTAGACCCCCAATCCATTCGAGGTGAAGGAACTCCAGCAAAATCCATCTTTTAGTCCTTTTACTCTGACACCATGTCTTGTTTTGTATGCTTTGTACAAAATAATAAAATGCAGGACGACAGGATATTTATAAACGTAGCTCTTTATTAACTAGCTATAACTGGCATGTCCATGTGTCTCTGGCCATGATCATCTTTAGAATGACCTCACCACCTGGGTGGTCTTAACCAATCATAGCACAGTATGATATGACAGTATAATGCATCCAATTACAATTCAGTATGCTGACACATATGAATATTACAGTTTCAAAGATGTCCCGTAAGAGACCTTTGCCAGGACAAAAGCGAAACCTTTTATTTTATTTAAAGAACCAGCCAAGTGAGAAAAGACAGACAAACACACTGACAGAACAGCCAGAACGATTGATAGAAACGACAGGACAACAGACAGAGGAGCAACACAAAGGACAGAGAGAGCAGGAGACAGGACAGACTGACAAACAAGCAGAGGAGCAACAGACAGGACAGATTGACGCACATGCAGAGGAGCAACAGACAGGACAAATAGAACAACCAACAGGGCAGATGGAAGAAGACACAGAGGGACAGAAAGAAGAGACCCCCCAATCCAACAGCAGGGCCAGAAGAGTCGTGCTCTGGCTGGAGCAGCAACATATAGATCCATTTTCAAAAATGAGTGGACCTCTTCATGGCCATTTATTACCAGAGGGAGCCTCAACACGCACTACTGGTGTGCAGTCTGCCGTATTGAAAACTCATGTTGCCACCAGGGTGTGACAGATGTAGTGCGCCATATAAAAAGCAAAAGGCCACCAAGATAAGCAACGAGCTCTCCTGTCCACAGCCACAATATCCCAATATGCAATGGCCGTTCCATCTGTTGGGGGTATGTCTGCACAAGAGGTTAAGGTATGATATGTGTAATGATTCTGTCAAGGTTCAGTCAAGAGTTTTGTGTTCTAGTTGATCACGGTAAAGTCATGGTTGATAGTTTTGACTAATTTGTGGTTTGTATTTCAGTGTAGTACAGTCCAGTTTTCTTAATTTGAGATCTTAGTTGCTGAATGTGTTTTTTACCTGTGCCCTATTATCGCAGGCGTCTATTTTAAATAAACTATGGTCTTTTGGGAGGATTAATAATTTTTAATTTCTTACAGACAAGAAGGGCTGAGGTATAAATGACAGCTGGGTTGGTAGTTCACAACGTCCCCCTAGCCTTTGCGGACCACCTGGGGCCTCTCCTAAAATAATGTTTCGGAGATTCGAAGACAGCGCAGGAGTACAGGTGTGCCAGGACTAAGTCATCCTGCATTACCAATGAAGCACTCGCACCATATTTCACACAGGAGCTTGTGAAGGAGATGAAAAAAGCCCCGTATACCCTTGTTACGGATGGGTCGAATGACACCGGTATTTCACAAACTATTTGAGATTTTTCTCATCTGCAAAACATGTGCTTTGTGTATTTTTAAACATCTAATAACATGAACATCTGTATGATTCTAACTTGTCATTATAGGAGTGGAAAAGATGAACCCGCTTACTGTCCGGGTCTTCATGGGCAGCAAAGTTGTCCACCAGTTCTTAAATATGTGCACAACAAGTGGGAGGAGATGTGGGCCAGCAAGTGAGATCTTCACCAAAATGAACTCCACCATAGAGGAGCATGGCATCCCTTGGGAGAACTGCATTGGTCTCTCAGTTTACAATGCAGCTGTGAACATTGGACCACGGAATTCCATTGCCTCTAGGGTGCTCCAGAAGCATCCCAACACCTATATTCATGGTTGTCCTTGTCATGTGGCACATAACACCGCCAAAGCTGCAGGAGTGGGATTTTTTAAAGATTTTTTAAAGTGAGTTAAGGCCTGATTTATCTTTACATGTAACTTTTTATTTGTATCCTAATTACGTGCATTGACTGAATGTGTTATGATTGATTTATGCATTGCAGGTGTCCGGTTTTGATTTGGAGGATATGGTAGTGGACATCGGTTACTGGTTCAAGGGTAGCACAAATCGGAAAGGATACCTGTCAGGTATGCATGTTTGATACTATTAAGTGTAATACTGAAATGCTGAGCTGTAGAAAATATATGATATGGATTTAATGTCTAAAACAGAGTTTTGTGAGCTCCATGAAGCGGAGTACATGGAGGTCCTCCTGCATATCTCGGTCCGTTGGCTAAGCCTTGAACGTTGTGTGACCAGGATCCTGAGGCTGTATGAACCTCTGGCCAGCTACTACAAATCTGCTAGTATGGTCATCAATTTTCAATTTCATTATGCAGCAACTACATGGATTGTTAGTCACATACTTGTATTAATGACAACCTCTTGTTTTGTGTTATTTATTGATTGATTCAAGATGAAAATCAGGCCAGGTTCAAGAGACTTGTGCAGACATTCACTGTCCCCATGACAGAAGTGTACCTGCTGTTCTTCCAAGCCACCGTACCAACTTTCACTTCTTTCAACTTGCTGCTTCAGAGAGAGCAGTCATCAATATTTTTGTTACATGATGAGGTGGGATTGGATTTTGCAGTTTTTTTCCATTCTGTGTTTCTTGCTGATATCTGCAGGGGTCCTCTAAAACAGGTTTCACCTACTATTTTTGTAAATGTCTGTTATAGATGGTGAAATTAACGCAAGCTATGTTCCAAGTTTATGGTTCCAGCAGCTCTGCAGTGCCATGAGGAGCCTTGTGAAATTGCCTTTGAAGAAAAGGCAAACCATTTACCAGGTTAGTATTTGACTATTATTATGATCAAACACTGTGATATGTGATATTTAGCCTTGTACATTATACCGATATGCTGTATTGGGTTCACAACCAGGGCTAAAATTAACAGATTACTCGACGAGGGTGACATCACACCACAGCAGGTGGATTCATTCCATGAAGCTGTGTTGTGTTTCCTGACAAGTGCTGTGGACTATGCACTTAAGAAGCTGCCACTGGAAGAGCCACTGATCAAGCACGCACAATTTGTAGATGTACGGCAGAGGGCTGAAAGTGACATCGAAGATGTCCTGTACTTTGTTGAAAGGTTCGTTTTTTTTCTCTAATTATTGTCTTTCATCTTAGCTAAAATACCCTGTGTTTTATGATGAGGTGTGTTCACTCCTAAACTGCACATGAGATATTCTTATGTGGCTTCTCCTCAAAGATGTGTATGAACTGCTGCTGGTTGATGACTATATACCTAAAACGTAACAACTTGTAACTCTACTTTCATAAATAGGTTTCCCCATCTCCTCCCATACCATTGGCCAGAGGAGCATGACCTTCTGGGTGAGGAGTTTCTAAATTATCAGACCATGCCAATGATATCCCTGCAGGACTAAACTGAAATGGAAAGCTTCTGGGCTGAAATGGCAACCCGGAAGCATAATGTAATTTTTTTTCCTTTTTTGTCTTTTCTTTTTGGCAGGTGTGGCTTGGCTACATCTGTTGCTTAAAATTGTTGCATGCATATATGTGTCATGCATGTTGCAAATTATGCATGTTTTTATCTGAACTTTGTTAATGGATCAACCTACAGTATACTCACAGTATTAATCAATAAAAAATCAAGGTATGTTTTTCCATTGTGTTTTGGTGCATTTTCCATAGGTGACAGGAGCCAAAGAATTCGAGAGGCTTGCTGCCGTCGCCAAGCTTGTCCTGGTGTTGCCCCATGCAAACGCAGATGCTGAGAGGGTGTTTTCAGTTGTGGGACTGAACAAAACCAAGAGAAGAAACAGCCTAGCATTGGATGGCACCCTGTCCTCAATAATGACCATAAAGATGGCCAATCTGGAGCCCTGCTTCAAATGGGAGCCCCCCTCCGATATCATCAAGGCCTCCAAGAAGGCCACAGGCCAGTATAACCATGCCGACAGATCATAGACAAGAGGCCCATTTGAGATGAGCCAGGTCTGCGCAGAATCGATTACCAGCGATCACCGCCCAATGCATGCTGGTTAGATTTGTGTCCGACTTGATCCCGACTTTCTCTGACGTCATGCACACGCGGGCAACGATAACCTCATGAGATCAAGGCAGCCGCAGTTCTGAGATGCAGGCAGTGCAATTGCTTTTCACCGACTGCAGGACCCAGGCGGACCCAGGACAAAAACTCACTATGTTAACATATGCTATTCCACATAAACATCTAAATGTTTTTCTACAACAATATTAATAGTTAGCTATACCAGTGCAATGACCTATGGCACACTTTCACAACTCGTAGTGCTACATTCTCACTGCCAAGGACATGATCAGCGACTAATATATTCTTAGCAACACGGTTACACAGTATAACACTGTTTTATATAAATTGCACACACTTCACCTGAGCTTTTAGTGCCTCTGCAATGAGCTGAGCCCCAGTCACATCTTCCATTATTATTGTCGAGAAATCTGTTCAAAGTGCAAACGCGGTTAGCAATGCTTTCTTGGACTTGTTGTTCAGTAGCTTATAAATCGTGTTTAGATCTCTTGCAAATCATTAGTTTTTGTCTGCTTTCCAGCATGCATTACATGAGTAGCTTTTTCTTCTTCAGTGGGGTTTATAGACAGTTGGCATCCAACGTTATGGTGCATTACTGCCCCCTATTGTACAGAAGTGTGGACATGAGCCGTGCAATAGCAGTCATGAATATTTAATAAACTAGTAGCATTTTTCTTTTTTATTGCAAGAAATACATAATAAGCCCTCATTATGTGTTTATAACTGCACTTAACTTAACACTTAACTCAATTAAGTCATTATGAGTGTATGACAGTATGAAAAAAATTACAAATTATGCACTCACTAACTGTAAGTCGCTCTGGATAAGAGCTTCTGCTAAATGACTAAAATGTAAAATGTAAATGACTTGAGTGTATGCATTATAGATATAGGCTTTTTTTTTTTTTTTTTTTTTTTTTTTGTCATTTAGCAGACGCTCTTATCCAGAGCGACTTACAGTTAGTGAATAAATATATATATGTATATATTTTTTTTTACTGGCCCCCCGTGGGAAACGAACCCACTCCCCTGGCGTTGCAAACGCCATGCTCTATCAACTGAGCTACATCCCTGCCGGCCATTCCCTCCCCTACCCTGGACGACGCTGGGCCAATTGTGCGCCGCCCATGAGTCTCCCGGTCGCGGCCGGCTGCGACAGAGCCTGGATTCATAGAAAGTGTTACAAATGTTCTCCTGTCATCTTATAGGAGATCCATTCATGGATTTAGTTATGGCTTGAGAATGTGACTGGTCTACGGAGTTCTCCTTTATGTCTGTCTTTGTATGTGACAACAACTTTTCTGTATTATGTGTATTTCCACAATCAATAATCATAAACGGTACTTCACTATGAATACTTTTGACTATGTGATTTGAAGTACTTTACCGTTATCTTGCACATACATGAAGACTACTATAGACAGAAATCAATGCAGTAATGTTTTATTAAATAAAGGCTCTGATTAAAATATAATATTAATAAAATCAGGCATTTGGCTAATTCTTCTTCCCAGAAGCTCCTCTGAATGGTTTGGAGATGGCTCTGGAGAGAGCGTGTAACACCCTGACTATGAGTGGGCGTTTACGGGACTGGGACTCCTGGGGAGCAGGGGCCGGTGTGGTTGTCAGGTCCTCCTTGGGAGGGGAAGTGGATGGAACCTCTGGAACCTCACACTCAGCATCTGTCATAAGAACATTTCATAATCAGAAAATGAATGTGTGTGTTTGTGTCTGTCCGTCTGCCTGCCTGTCCGTCTGCCTGCCTGTCCGTCTGCCTGCCTGCCTGTCTGTCTGTCTGCCTGCCCGTCCGTCTGCCTGTCCGTCTGTCTGCCTGCCTGTCTGCCTGTCTGTCTGTCTGCCTGCCTGTCCGTCTGCCTGTCTGTCTGTCTGTCTGTCTGTCTGTCTGTCTGTCTGTCTGTCTGTCTGTCTGTCTGTCTGTCTGCCTGTCCGTCTGCCTGCCTGCCTGCCTGCCTGTCTGTCTGTCTGCCTGCCTGTCCGTCTGCCTGTCTGTCCGTCGGTCTGCCTGTATCTGTTGTCACTGTTTTAACAAGCTTGTCATAGGGTGATACATCAATATGACATTATCGATGCTTATCACTTACCCTGTGAAATATGAGTCTCTCTGAGACGTTTGGTAGGCAGTGCATCCTGTTTAGGGTGGCTCTTCGGTTCCCCTTTTGTCTTGAACAGCTGTTGACAAAACACATCAGGACAACTGAGCCTGTGTAAAATACAGAGTGTGCATCCCAAAATGCACCCTATTCGCTACGTAAGGCACTACTTTTGAAAAGGGCCCATAGAGCGCTGGTAAAAAGTAGTGCACTATATAGGGAATAGGGTGCCATTTGGGACATAGCCATTGACTCTCTCCCATGTGTATTAGGATTGCATTACAGCGTCCTCACTCAACCTCCTAAAGACAATGACAACAGTATTGTTCTAATGCTGAGAGACAATAGGGGTGTAGTGAATCTGTAGGGTAAAATTCAGCCCTGCCTTACAGATGTAATCTCAAAACACAGAGCACCCTACCTTAATCATGATCTTTGGAAACTTATGCATTTTCGGTAGGAAACGCCACTTCCTGTTCTTCTTAGTCTCTTCCCCTCTGGCAGAGGGAAGGCGGGCCATGCCGTCAGCCTTTACATCAGCCGGGCTAAGGCTCCTGGCAGGGAATTCCTCAGTAGCATTAAGGTCAGCTACAACACCATGAGTGATGTCACTTGTGGCATTGCTGGTGTCTGAGTGAGAAGAGCACGCTAGTGTGACCGACCTGTGTACAATAACTGGGAGAAGAGGACGCAGCCATTGAAGTCAGTCACTGCATCCCAAATGGCATTCTCTTCACTTTATAGTGCACTACTTTTGACCAGGACCCATAGGGTCTGGTCAAAAGTAGTGCACTAATATGGAAGAAGGTGCCATTTTGGACACAACCAGTGAATTTTACATCATAAAACGCAATGTATTGAGCATCATGTTACAATTAAGTCCTATGCAGATGAAAAGAGGTACTTTCACTTACCATCCTCCATTGTAGACTTGGACACATAAGTCAGGCTGTCCATCACCACGTCTGTCATCAACTTGATGACCTGATCCAAAACCATTTCAGCTGATGGTGTCATAGGCCTTCCCATACACTGCCCCAGGAGTCTCCTAACAGAAGTCTGGGCAAAGTTGTAAATGAGCTCTGAGGCATCGTCCTTTGACAGCTTCCTCAGGGCTGGTTTAGGCAGCGCTGGTTGAGAGAGGCTTCTGTGGCCAACCATGGATTGAAGCTGACGGTTTATGGTTATCTCCTGAATGAGACCATGGACCTTTGCGATCAGGTTGCCAGATGCACCTTGAAGGGCTTCAACTGACAGGAGCCTATCCAGATGTTCTTCTGCTGAAGTCATCTCTGGGTCGTCCGTCTTCAATGTGTCCATTATAGTTTTAACTATGATATTGGTGTCAGATATGTTTATTTCTTGTTGGCTCACAAGCATTGACCGTGAACCTGTCTCGTCCATTGCGATAGAGGTATGGGATTCTGTCCTTGTGATCTCATCGGCAGCGCTCATGTCAGGCAACTGGTCAAGGCTCTCCAGTACAGAGTCTAACATGTTAGTGGCTATCAGACACTCCTCACTTGCAATCTGCCCAACAGATGAACTCTCAGAGTTGGCCACTCTACACTTGATCACATTTAGGATCAAGCTGAGCGTCTTCTTTGCAGTTTTGCTAAAGCCTTCTTGGCTGACTGCCACTGTTACGTCTTTTAGAGCCACAAGAGGTTTGCAACTTTCACTCAATCCACTGCCGTGGAGAGGAGAGGCTCTCTTCAAACTGTTGTTGCTCACAACTGACATACTCCTGGTGGGCAGAGTGACATCCTCACTGCATGTGTCAATTACATGGTGGTCTGTTGAAGAGCCACTCGAAGACAGAAGGGTTTTAGACCTTTTAGCCAAACAGACTTTTGACAAAGGCTTCTCACTTCTCACAGACGGAGGGCGGCTCCTGTCCTCAACAAGAGCAGTGTCAGCGGACTTAGAACGTCTGAGTGTCTCCACAGGGGTGGAGTCCAGCACATATTTGGCTGTGGTGACTGACACTGGTGGAAAAGAGAAAAAGATGTTCAGTCTATCCTTTACTCTGTGGTACATGGTTTGAGCAGCATCCAATAAGTTGTCAAAGACAACTCTGGGTTTGAGCTGGAACTCCAGCTTTTTCTCTCCTAGTGGGAAGGAGTCTGCGTCGTCCACAGTGTACTGGGATACACTTTCAAGGTCTTGCATGATAATATTTACTATATCTTCGGCTGTAGAAACCGCATGGTGTGAGAAGGTGGTGCTAGGCATGCTCTGTAGCAAAGAATGGCTGGCTTTGCTAGCAGCTCTGAGAATGGTCTCATTCACAATGTGTTTGGCCTTAGCTCGGAACTCAGCACTGTGAAAGCTCTGGATAGAAATGTTAGAGGTTCTGCTGGCTGCACTAAGAGATCGCGTGAGTGTGGCAATCTCGGCTGACGTCACATCACTCGAAATGGTGAGGTCCTCCAATTTCGAAATTATCGAGTCCAACTTCTGGTTGAAGTCGAAGGATGAATTTGACGTGCTCTCCCCAACGGAAGCGGAGCAGTTTTCCTTTGAAGTGTCCACCCTCAGCACCGAGATCACCTGTTTGATTACCCCTTTAGTGCAGGTGTCGAGGGTGAGCTGGTAGGCTGAGGCTGAGGACTTAGAAGGGGTCTTACTGTCTGTCTTCTGTACAGGAGACACTGCCAAAGTGGCCTCAGTTACAGGAGATTCCTGCACAGTGGCCTCAGTTACAAGTAGTCCAGTTGCAGAAAGCTCGATTTGCACAGGAGTATTTTTTCCCTCAGTGAGATGGTGGGAGGTGAACAGCTTCCTTAGTTTGTCCAGGGTTTTGGTATAAATCTTCTGGGAACCTGAACTCACTTCCACCCAGAACATTTTGCGACCTGATTTCGTACGCTTGGAGGCCTTATTGACCTCATATACCTCAAGCAGGTCGGAAATAATTCCACCAAAGAGATCAGAGGATGCCTCCTCAATATTCTCTGAGGAAACATGGACAGATAGGATTTCCGACAGTTTCCCACAAGTGTCGGTTTTATCCAGCGCAGCAGTATATGTCACAGCTGCATCCTGAATGACCTGAGTGATGCATTGCTCAGCTTTGACAATATACTCCTCCACTGGTTGACCATGGAGGATGTCAACTTTATCAGCAGGGAGCTCCTTCTGAATACTCACATTCTCCTCTGATGGGCATGGGTTGTTGAAGATAATGCTCTCAGTGACCATCTTAGAGGAGGCGAGAGATGAGTCGAGAAGCAGAGATCTGTATATTGTCGAGGTGGACATCTCTGGGTGCTTTATCACAGCAGCCACCTCCAAAATGGCCGACGGGCCCCGGAGGATGTCAGAGATATCCATGTCCTCAATGGTCTCTACCAGAGACGATAGTAGGTCTCTGGCTGCCAGGTTGGTAGGTCTCTGGTTCTCGAGCTCTGTTTTGATTGCTTGACAGGCAGTTACCAGAGCAACAACAGAGCGAGAACACAACTGCTTCAAGGTGGAGTCAGAAAAAGATGATGACAGATCTGTCATGGACATGGTGGAGAGTTGACTCTCAGAGACAAACGGGCTGAGTTTGACAGACACCTGTCTGACCAAGTCCCCAGCAAGAGCTCTCATATCTATTGCTCCACTAGCTGAGTTGTGGGAGCAGGCACTCTGTGGCCTTGACGGGTTCCTGTTATCCAAAAATCCTGTTATCCAAAAAACCTCAAGTACAAGATCCACAACATCGGATGACACTTCTATCATTCTGTTGTCGGACAGAAATGTACTTGGATGAATGGTGCCTGCATTCACAGTCCAGTCGCAAATGGAGTTGTTGGACTGACTCTGGACTAGTGGAACTAGACAGGTTTCACTTGGACCTTGGCCAAAGAGCTCTGCCATTTTGAGCAGAACTGATCTTAAGACCTTCGACTTGGAAATGTTCAGCAGTGGGTCGTTGTTGGACAGTCTGGTGGATGGTCTGCTAGCCGATCTGTGAACCACTAGGCTTTGTATTTCTGCCGAAATGGCAGTTAGAAAATAGGTCAAGGGGCTGGTCGCTCTCCCCTCATTTCCTCCGTTGGTTTTAGCCTTGATGATGCTATCTATGATGATGACTATGACCTGTCCAGCCAGAGGACCCAAGATGGCCTCAAGCTCCCTCTCTAACTCAAGGGGAGACTTGTGGCCGAGCGCAATATGCTCTATGGCATGGGAATACATCTTAGAAGTCGCCATGCTTAGCATCTCTTGGGCAAACTGTTGACTTGCTGAGATACTTCCAGTCAGCAGAACTAGAGTTCCCTGACTGACACTTCGCATTAGCTCAGCCCATCTGGAGTTGAGAAGGTTTATAACCAACTCGACAATACCCATCATAAACTTGCCGTCCGTTGACATTTTGCTAGGTCTGTATTTCTCCTGTCTACTCCGTTTGGGCGGCGGTACGATGTCACCCTGCGACTGGCCGCTCTGGACCATGTCGAAGACAGAGTCCTCAGAGATGCCAAACACAGATCTCAGTGGTGCTGAGTGTGGTCTGTGTCTCATCTCTCTATCGCCACCCTCAGGTGAGGAGACATATCGCTCATTGTCCTCACTCAGCAAAGAGGTCAAACACCTGCAGAATGCACAATAGAAATTAATAATACATGGTAACAAAATAAAAAAATATGATCCAAGAATTTGGGACACAAACTCAACCTTGTTATTGTTATTCAAAGGAAGCATTGTGAACCATCTCAAACCACACTCAGTCCAAACATTAACATTTAGAGTAAACTTTTTAGAGTGGTTGTGTAGTATCTAAGTAGTATTTCTCACTAAGTGGATCTGGAATGGATATTTGTACCTATAACAGGAAAGACCTGCAAAAAGAGGAGGGGATAGAGCTAGGTATCTGTGAGAGGAGGGGATAGGGCTAGGTACCTGTGAGAGGAGGGGATAGGGCTAGGTACCTGTGAGAGGAGAGGATAGGGCTAGGTACCTGTGAGAGGAGGGGATAGGGCTAGGTACCTGTGAGAGGCATGGATAGGGCTAGGTACCTGTGAGAGGAGGGGATAGGGGTAGGTACCTGTGAGAGGCATGGATAGGGCTAGGTACCTGTGAGAGGAGGGGATAGGGGTAGGTACCTGTGAGAGGCATGGATAGGGCTAGGTACCTGTGAGAGGAGGGGATAGGGCTAGGTACCTGTGAGAGGAGGGGAAAGGCGTGGGAGTGCGTGTGCTGCAGGCGGTTCTGGCGCTGGTGCACCTGCTGGGTCCTCCACTACAGCTGAATCTGACGCTGCGGCCAAGAGAGGTCACCTCTCCTGCCTCATTACTTCCTGATCCAGAAGAGCTTGGCGAATCAGAGAGCTCTATCTGCATGGTGAGGTCAAGGGCGGGAACAACCACAGTGGATGTAGACTCCATCACCCATGCTACAATATCCATGCACTTGGCACTAAACTCATGTCTGCTCATCTGCAATGTTAAAAGACCATCCAGAGTTAGTTTGTTAAAGGGGCTGCACTGATATAAAACGTAGAACCATTTACTCAAGCTAGTCAATTAAAGCAGTGGTTCAGGATTAAAGGTCCTGCAGGATTTCCACAAATGAATGTTTGGTCCATTTTACCAACATTAACTACTTTAGAGGTGACTATAACTCACCCCGGCACGCATATTCTCACTCAGCAGATTCCAATGGCTGAAAAGTAAATAAATGCAAGTACACAATGAACTACATGACATTACCTCTATTATCTTAGACTACGTTATGGATGGACATGACCTCTATTATTTTAGATTACGTTATGGATGGACATTACCTCTATTATTTTAGATTACGTTATGGATGGACATTACCTCTATTATTTTAGATTACGTTATGGATGGACATTACCTCTATTATTTTAGATTACGTTATGGATGGACATTACCTCTATTATTTTAGATTACGTTATGGATGGACATTACCTCTATTATCTTAGACTACGTTAAGGATGGACCTCTATGGAACTAGGCCACACCCAGACATCCCTGATTGGTTATTTGGTCCGTTGAGTCCTTTGTATTGGCCCGAGACTATGGGAGACTCTCAATCTCCTCACCTCCTTCTCAAAACCCATTGGATGAGAAGGTCAGAAGGGCGGGACCTCTGGCTTTCTCATCCAATGGGTTTTGAGAAGAGAGGACACGAGGAGTATGCAATTGAGATAGGGAACATATCTAGGGGATGCATGGGGAAGCCAAAGAGCAACTTACTCGTCCTTCATGTCCTGCACAAAGGTGTGTAGGTCTGGGTAGCTTCTCTTTCCCCTGCTGAGGGTGAGGCTGGTCTGGGAAGTTTCATCCTTATGGGTCACGGTAGTGAAGGTCACCACTGCAGCCTGATGGCGACAACAGAAAGCAGAGTTAGGCTGGAATTCAATTTTGCGTCATTAAAACACAAAATATCTCAATGAAATGTCATCCATGTAATAGAAAAATACATCATACCTCCTGTGACTGAGATGGGATGGCAACAGCCTCGTCCAACTCACTCTCTCCTTCAACCTCCTGTGACTGAGATGGGATGGCAACAGCCTCGTCCAAATCCTCTCTGTCCTTCAACCTCCTGCGACTGAGATGGGATGGCAACAGCCTCGTCCAACTCACTCTCTCCTTCAACCTCCTGCGACCGAGATGGGATGGCAACAGCCTCGTCCAACTCACTCTCTCCTTCAACCTCCTGCGACTGAGATGGGATGGCAACAGCCTCGTCCAACTCACTCTCTCCTTCAACCTCCTGCGACTGAGATGGGATGGCAACAGCCTCGTCCAACTCACTCTCTCCTTCAACCTCCTGCGACTGAGATGGGATGGCAACAGCCTCGTCCAACTCACTCTCTCCTTCAACCTCC
Source organism: Coregonus clupeaformis (assembly GCF_020615455.1). Taxonomy (NCBI): domain Eukaryota; kingdom Metazoa; phylum Chordata; class Actinopteri; order Salmoniformes; family Salmonidae; genus Coregonus; species Coregonus clupeaformis. The sequence continues at coordinate 131,300 of NW_025534777.1, forward strand.
TGCGACTGAGATGGGATGGCAACAGCCTCGTCCAACTCACTATCTCCTTCATCGTCCTGCGACTGAGATGGGATGGCAACAGCCTCGTCCAACTCACTCTCTCCTTCAACCTCCTGCGACTGAGATGGGATGGCAACAGCCTCGTCCAACTCACTCTCTTCTTCAACCTCCTGTGACTGAGTTGGGGTATCTGTGTCTAGAACAGCCTCGTCCAACTTGGTCAGTCTCTCAGCCTCTCTGTGATCTTTATGGGATCTAGATAGAGAAAAGGAATCTCTCTTAGGTCACTGCTATAATGTGAGTGTGAGGATGTGTAATTATAGAATTAGAATCACAGAATTAGAATGAATCATTCTAGAATTAGAATAGAATCACTCAAATTATATGGCTCCAATACTCTTGAGATGACTCGGCCTATCCAGAGCCAAATATTTAGAGAATTCTGCCAACTTTTAAAAGGACTCCATGTTAGCGCCTTGGAGCCTTTCATTTATCCTTTCATTATAAGTAAATTCTAATTATAGATGTTCAGTTACATAGCATTGTTTAAAATGTCAACATTGCCCATGGGGAGCAAGCTGTCATATGGATATCTACTGTGTCATGTAATGTATACATAAACTCAGCAAAAAAAGAAAACGTCCCTTTTTCAGGATCTTTCAAAGATAATTCGTAAAAATCCAAATATCTTCACAGATCTTCATTGTAAAGGGTTTAAACACTGTTTCCCATGCTAGTCCCCTGTAGCTCAGTTGGTAGAGCATGGCGCTTGCAACGCCAGGGTTGTGGGTTTGTTTCCCACGGGGGGCCAGTATGAAAATGTATGCACTCACTAACTGTAAGTCGCTCTGGATAAGAGTGTCTGCTAAATGACTAAAATGTAAAATGTTGTTCAATGAACCATAAACAATTAATGAACATGCACCTGTGCAACGGTCATTAAGACACTAACAGCTTACAGACGGTAGTTATGAAAACGTAGGACCCTAAAGAGGCCTTTCTACTGACTCTGAAAAACACCAAAGAAAAAATGCCCAGGGTCCCTGCTCATCTGCGTGAACGTGCCTTAGGCATGCTGCAAGGAGGCATGAGGACTGCAGATGTGGCCAGGGCAATAAATTGCAATGTCCGTACTGTGAGACGCCTAAGACAGAGCTACAGGGAGACAGGACGGACAGCTGATCATCCTCGCAGTGGCAGACCACGTGTAACAACATCTGCACAGGATCGGAACATCCTGCGGGACAGGTACAGGATGGCAACAACAACTGCCCGAGTTACACCAGGAACGCACAATCCCTCCATCAGTGCTCAGACTGTCCGTAATAGGCTGAGAGAGGCTGGACTGAGGGCTTGTAGGCCTGTTGTAAGGCAAGTCCTCACCAGACATCACCGGCAACAACGTCGCCTATGGGCACAAACACACCGTCGCTGGACCAGACAGGACTGGCAAAAAAGTGCTCTTCACTGACGAGTCGCGGTTTTGTCTCACCAGGGGTGATGGTCGGATTCGTGTTTATCGTCGAAGGAATGAGCGATACACCAAGGCCTGTACTCTGGAGCGGGATCGATTTGGAGGTGGATGGTCCGTCATGGTCTTGGGCGGTGTGTCACAGCATCATCGGACTACGCTTGTTGTCATTGCAGGAAATCTCAACGCTGTGCGTTACAGGGAAGACATCCTCCTCCCTCATGTGGTACCCTTCCTGCAGGCTCATCCTGACATGACCCTCCAGCATGACAATGCCACCAGCCATACTGCTCGTTCTGTGCGTGATTTCCTGCAAGACAGGAATGTCAGTGTTCTGCCATGAAGAGCCTGGATCTGTTGGATCGGAGGGTGAGGGCTAGGATTTAGCCATTCCCCCCAGAAATGTCTGGGAACTTGCAGGTGCCTTGGTGGACGAGGGGGTAACATATCACAGCAAGAACTGGCAAATCTGGTGCAGTCCATGAGGAGGAGATGCACTGCAGTACTTAATGCAGCTGGTGGCCACACCAGATACTGTTACTTTAGATTTTGACCCCCCCCTTTGTTCTGTTAGTCACACGTCTGTGGAACTTGTTCAGTTTATGTCTCAGTTGTTGAATCTTGTTATGTTCATACAAATATTTACATTACATTTTTACATTTTAGTCATTTAGCAGACGCTCTTATAATAATAATAATATAATATGCCATTTAGCAGACGCTTTTATCCAAAGCGACTTACAGTCATGCGTGCATACATTTTTGTGTATGGGTGGTCCCGGGATCGAACCCACTACCTTGGCGTTACAAAGCGCCGTGCTCTACCAGTTGAGCTACAGAGCGACTTACAGTTAGTGAGTGCATACATTCTTTTATTTGTTTATTTTATTTTTATTCTTTTTTTTATATATATATATTTTTTTTCATACTGCCCCCCGTGGGAATCGAACCCACAACCCTGGCGTTGCAAACGCCATGCTCTACCAACTGAGCTACATCCCTGCCGGCCATTCCCTCCCCTACCCTGGACGACGCTGTGCCAATTGTGCGCCGCCCCATGGGTCTCCCGGTCGCGGCCGGCTACGACAGAGCCTGGATTCGAACCAGGATCTCTAGTGGCACAGCTAGCACTGCGATGCAGTGCCTTAGAACACTGCGCCACTCGGGAGATGCGTTATTTACACGTTAAGTTTGCTGAAAATAAACGCAGTTGACAGTGAGAGGACGTTTCTTTTTTTGCTGAGTTTATATCTCAATGTCCCAACTCTCTAAATACATGGCTCTGGGCCTACCTCTCCATAGGCGGTGACCTTTGACCTACTACTGAATCTGTATCTGTAGGCCTATGTGATCCTGTAACCAGTCACAAATGTGTCATTAGTGTAAATCACTTACCTGACTTCCTTCATAACATCAGCTTCATTGATGGGGTCATCCAGGTCTATGAGGGTGAGGTCATTCCCATTGACCTCTGACCTCTGAAAGACAGCACAAAGTCATGTTTAGATGTCACCTACTGTGTCGCCTTTTGCCGTGTTCAAAACAACTGGGAAATCTCTGACTTCCGACTTCAGTGCGTTCAAGACAACTGGGAAATAGGAAAAAAAACAAGCTCCGACTGGGAAAAATCGTTTTGAACAGTCATCCAACTCGGAATTCCAAGTCGGAAGCAGCGCGGCTTGGCGGGTCATGTTTTGGAGGACGCCTGACTCAACCTTCACCTCTCCCGAGCCCGCTGGGGAGTTGCAGCGATGAGACAAGATCGTAACAAGATCGTAACTACCAATTGGATATCACGAAAAATTGGGGAGAAAAAGGGGATAAAATTACCACCACAAAATGTAAAAAGGAATTCCAAGTCGGAAACTCTGGCATCTTTCTAGAGCTCCGACTTTCCGACCTGAAGATCACGGACGTCATGATTTGACCTAGTTATTTTTTTCGAGTTCCCAGTTGCCTTGAGAGCACCATTAACCCAACTCTCATTGTCACATCATAATGCATCATATTCAGAGAAATAGAATCACCAGAACATCATATCAGGTGTGCAGTTCAGTTTACCAGTCAAATTGCCAAGGTCAGAGGCTCTATCCTTTCTAGTGATTCTATTTCTATGGTCACATAATAATGCATCATATCTATGCTTGTGTCCGAAATAGCACCCTAGTTCCAATATAGTGCACTTCTTTTGGCTGGAGCCCTATAGAGTCCCACAGTATGAGTCATAATACCCATAAAACCTAGTGGTCTGGCAGCCTCTGGAACTGCCGTTCTGCAGCCAACAAGGCAGAGTTAATCTCAGCCTATGCTACCCTCCAGTCCCTCGACTTCTTGGCGCTGACGGAAACATGGATTACCACAGAAAACACTGCTACTCCTACTGCTCTTTCCTCGTCTAACCATGTGTTCTCGCATACCCCGAGAGCATCTGGTCGGGCGCGGCGGTGGCACAGGAATCCTCATCTCTCCAAAGTGGACATTCTCTCTTTTTCCCCTGACCCATCTGTCTATCTCCTCATTTGAATTCCATGCTGTCACATCACTAGCCCATTCAAGCTTAACATCCTTGTCATTTATCGCCCTCCAGGTTCCCTTGGAGAGTTCATCAATGAGCTTGACGCCTTGATAAGTTCCTTTCCTGAGGATGGCTCACCCCTCACAGTTCTGGGTGACTTTAACCTCCCTACGTCTCTGCCTTTGACTCATTTCTCTCTGCCTCCTTCTTTCCACTCCTTTCCTCTTTTGACCTCACCCTCTCACCGTCCCCCCCTACTCACAAGGCAGGCAATACGCTTGACCTCATCTTTACTAGATGCTGTTCTTCTACTAATCTCACTGCAACTCCCCTCCAAGTCTCCGACCACTACTTTGTATCCTTTTCTCTCTCGCTCTCCTCCAACACTACTCACTCTGCCCCTACTCAGATGGTAATGTGCCATCACAACCTTCGCTCTCTCTCTCCCGCTACTCTCTCCTCTTCCATCCTATCATCTCTTCCCTCTGCTAAATCCTTCTCCCTCCGATCTCCTGATTCTGCCTCCTCAACCCTCCTCTCCTCCCTTTCTGCATCTTTTGACTCTCTATGTCCCCTATCCTCCCGGCCGGCTCGGTCCTCCCCTCCTGCTCCGTGGCTTGACGACTCATTGCGAGCTCACAGAAGAGGGCTCCGGGCAGCCGAGCGGAAATGGAGGAAAACTAGACTCCCTGCGGACCTGTCATCTTTTCACTCCCTCCTCTCTACATTCTCTTCCTCTGTTTCCGCTGCTAAAGCCACTTTCTACCACTCTAAATTTCAAGCCTATGCCTCTAACCCTAGGAAGCTCTTTGCCACCTTCTCCTCCCTGCTGAATCCTCCTCCCCCACCCTCCTCCCTCTCTGTGGATGACTTCGTCAACCATTTTGAAAAGAAGGTTGACGACATCCGATCCTCATTTATTAAGTGAAATGACACCGCTGGTCCTGCTCACACTGCCCTACCCTATGCTTTGACTTTTTTCTCCCCTCTCTCTCCAGATGAAATCTTGCGACTTGTGACGGCCGGCCGCCCAACAACCTGCCCGCTTGACCCTATCCCCTCCTCTCTTCTCCAGACCATTTCCGGAGACCTTCTCCCTTACCTCACCTCACCTCACCTCGCTCATCAACTCATCCTTGACCGCTGGCCATGTCCCTTCCGTCTTCAAGAGAGCGAGAGTTGCACCCCCTCCTCAAAAAACCTACACTCGATCCCTCCGATGTCAACAACTACAGACAAGTAAGTATCCCTTCTTTCTTTTCTCTCCAAATCTCTTGAGCGTGCCGTCTCTAGCCAACTCTCCTGCTATCACTCTCAGAATGACCTTCTTGATCCAAACCAGTCAGGTTTCAAGACTGGTCATTCAACTGAGACTGCTCTTCTCTGTGTCATGGAGGCTCTCCGCACTGCTAAAGCTAACTCTCTCTCCTCTGCTCTTATCCTTCTAGACCTATCCGCTGCCTTTGATACTGTAAACCATCAGATCCTCCTCTCCACCCTCTCCGAGTTGGGCATCTCCGGCGCTGCTCACTCTTGGATTGCGTCCTACCTGACAGGTCGCTCCTACCAGGTAGCGTGGCGAGAATCTGTCTCCGCACCATGTGCTCTCACCACTGGTGTCCCCCAGGGCTCAGTTCTAGGCCCTCTCCTATTCTCTCTATACACCAAGTCACTTGGCTCTGTCATATCCTCACATGGTCTCTCCTATCATTGCTACGCAGACGACACACAATTAATTTTCTCCTTTCCCCCCTTCTGATAACCAGGTGGCGAATCGCATCTCTGCATGTCTGGCAGACATATCAGTGTGGATGTCGGATCACCACCTCAAGCTGAACCTCTGCAAGACGGAGCTGCTCTTCATCCCTGGGAAGGACTGCCCGTTCCATGATCTCGCCATCACGGTTGACAACTCCATTGTGTCCTCCTCCCAGAGTGCAAAGAGCCTTGGCGTGACCCTGGACAACACCCTGTCATTCTCTGCTAACATCAAAACGGTGACCCGATCCTGCAGGTTCATGCTCTACAACATTTGCAGAGTACGACCCTACCTTACACAGAAAGCGGCACAGTTCCTAATCCAGGCACATGTCATCTCCCGTCTTGATTACTGCAACTCGCTGTTGGCTGGGCTCCCTGCCTGTGCCATTAAACCCCTACAACTTATCCAGAACGCCGCAGCCCGTCTGGTGTTCGACCTTCCCAAGTTCTCTCATGTCACCCCGCTCAGTTGAGGCTCGCATCTACTACAAGACCATGGTGCTTGCCTACGGAGCTGTGAGGGGAACGGCACCTCCTTACCTTCAGGCTCTGGCACCCCAATGGTGGAACAAGCTCCCCCACGACGCCAGGACAGCGGAGTCACTGACCACCTTCCGGAGACACTTGAAACCCTACCTCTTTAAGGAATACCTGGAATAGTATGAAGTAATCCTTCTACCCCCCCCTCCCCCCCATAAAAAAAAAAGAAGAAAAATAAGTGGTTGTCCCACTGGCTATCATAAGTTGAATGCACCAATTGTTGAATGCACCATTGTAAGTCGCTCTGGATAAGAGCGTCTGCTAAATGATATAAATGTAAAATGTAAATATACTGATAAAAGTCAACTTGTCCGAGAGAGATTTACATAGTTACAAAAACGTCACGCCAGGGTAAGCCTACACGAAATACAGCCCTTATTTTATGTGTTTCTAAAATCGGCTATGGGAAAAATGAATGGTGGAAAAACGATTGGAACCATGTCCCTGTTTGACCGCTAGGTTTTATGGGTATTATCACACCTCCACTGTGGGACTCTATAGAGGGGTTGGTTGTTAAGCAACAAAACTGGCATGCAACTATGGGGCAAAATAGACAGGGTTTGACTTAGACTGTTGACAACATGTAAACTATATTTAGTCTCTAAATGTTTAATGCAAACATAAATACATTTGAACAATGAACTCGTCTCAAATACATTGTTACAGTTGTTGTTGGTTAGCTAGGTAGCGAATTTGAGTCATTGCATAGACATGATATCAGTCAAAACACCTCAAAACAAGACATGGTATCAATAACACCATACAACAAGCTGAAACATGCCACAGAGCTACGATTCCCCACATGGCAGCTTGTTGTTAGCTGAGGTTCAGAATCATAACAAGATACACGACTTCCGGCCATCGATGCGCGAGCATCATTTTCGTGAAGTCAGCCAACCCTTCTATGGCTCCTGGTCAAAAGTAGTACACTAGCCTACATAGGGAATAGGGTGCCATTTTGGACGAATTCATGAAGGTGCTGTCATAACCTTTGACCCCCATTTGACCCTACTGTACCTTTAGCCAACTCTCATGACTCCCCGGCCATAGACTTTCTAGTTTGATATTACAGCATGAATAGCACATTATTTCATTTGTTAAACAATATTTAATCCACAGTAATTAATATAATTGAAGATTTAAAAATAAATAACATGCCTACCTTGAACTCTTTATTCTCCATCTCCTTGCAAAATCAGCACATTTCCTTGCCAAAATGAACGCGCATCCAGAGCGAAAACAAACGCAATCCTCCAGCACTAGGGAGGTTTAGACTGAACTGCTCCAGCGGTTTTTCATCAGTTTCAACGTTTATCAGTGATGACGTAACAATGACCTGTACAGATTTGACGCACTTTCGATCTCGTGCTGATGCAACACTCTGTGTTGTTGAAAGCTCATGTATGGAAATCCTGCGAGTTGTAAACAAATGTAGGCTATTGTTGCCCTTAAAACTGTAATGTTGAGGACGCCATGAAAAATAAAATACATAACCCACACCGTTAGGCCAAGGTACATGCAATATTCATCACTTTGCCAATAGACTTCTTGTTCCTTGTTGTATGTAGCCTTTCTTTTGGGATTAGCACCACTGTCACCTAGAAATTGATACTGCAGTTGTCACATACAACAGATAACTCATTTCTTTATTTTATTACTCATAAAATATACAGCAATCTTCAGATACTGAAAGAATTCATGGGAGTTTCGAATTCAGTCACTATTTCATATGTACATGCTAGTTTCATCCTTTTAAATAAAAAAAAAGGACACGAAAAAAACTGTGAACCTCCTGTTCCTGATTTGACGAACATAGCATATGTATTGTACATATTTCCAGTTAAAATGATTTTCAAAAAGATACAAAAACGGGGGTTTGAACAAGCAATCACATAAAATGATTGAGTGGTTTCATTTTTTTGAAGAAGTTAAGCAAGCAAAACCTGTCAAAATACATTGCTTATAAGACCAAGACAAATAATATAGATTTTTTTTTTTTCAACAGAAGAAAATCTAAATGCTGCTGTCCTACCATTGGTTTACAGTGTTTCTCCTCTCCAAGGGAGGCATGTTTTCTGCCTCGTATGCCTCGGAATAGTATCAGTGCTTTTCACAAACGTTGTAGTACTTAGTGTGCATCATTGTTTTCGCTCATACAGCTGCCCCTACTCTCCTAACCTCCCCTCAGTAACTAAAGAAGGCACAAAATGATGACATAAATATCACAAGAAAGTAAATTATTCATTCATGTATTCTTTCTAAAATATTTTCTAGAGCGCAAAGGACAGGTAGGTTTAATAACACAAATGTAAATAGTCCTGTCATACAAATGCAAAACTTTACGTCCTAAATGGCACCCTATTCTTTATAGAATACACTACTTTTGACCAGAACCCTATGGGCCCTGGTCTTAAGTAGTGTACTATAAAGGGGATAGGGTGCCATTGGGGATGGAAATTCTTTGAAATTACTCATGAGAGCAAATACTACGATTTTTTGGTTCCCACAGAGGGTCAGGAGCTTAAGACATGAATGATTTTATTAAAATGTTTGTTCATAAAAAATAAATGATTTCCCCTCCTCCCACATGGATTACAGACAAGAGGCTAGGTGCGTTCTGACTGTCTTAGTGTGCGGATAAACATGACCATCACTCTCATAAAACTTAAATGAAACATCACTCCTTATGTTTTTTCTCAGCCCAAAACGCTCAATCCCATTTCTACTGTCAAAACAGGTTTTGAAAAGGCTTCTTCCACATCTTTTGGTCCATGTCTGTTTTTCACTCAGTGAAGTGCTACTATCCCCTTGGACTACAGGTTATTGCCGTCATAAGGTGTCCGTCTGTCTGTTGGCTGGACAGTTTCTACCGTTTAGGACCTTTGTGGGTAAAGGTAAAGGTGGGGTATAGCAGCAGCAGTTCCTCTGAAGTCCAGTATCTGCTGGAAGGACACCTGGTGGTACGAGAGGATGAGTGTGGCCAGCCAGCCTGTTGTGCCTCCCCTCTCCCTCCCTCCCTCCATTTCTCTCTCTCCATCTGCAGGACTCTTAAGGCTCCTGTGCGGACTGTCTCGGCTCGTGCCCTCCCAAAGCTGGCTATGGTGATTTAAGACACGGTGTGTATGTGTGGATTTGTTTGTGGCCTCTGCCCCACTTCACTGTCCATCCGCCTGCCCTTGGCTCCCCTCCTGGGCAGCGACCACCCCCCCCCCCTCAGTATGTCTCTGAGTCTGAGTCGTTGAGTTCCTCATCCTTGTAGAAGCCTCCATCGTGGTCGCGGTGGCCGATGTTGTTGAAGCTGCAGTAGGAGCTGTGCTCGCTGCGCAGCACGGGCAGGCTGTCGAAGGTCACACTCTTGGAGGGGCTGGTGGTGTAGTGGTTAATGGCACTGAAGGACAGGCTGGGCGCCGGGTTGCAGGGGGACACGGGCATCATGGTGGCCAGGATCAGCGCCAGGCAGTCCGCCACGTCTTTGTTGGGGGCGCAGGCCAAGGCAGGCGTGTAACCTGAGGGGTTCAAACAGAACAGCAGAGGGTCACTTCAGGAGCATCACCGTTTACTATAACACTTTTGGTGAAAAACATGAAATAACACCAGGCTAGGAGATACAAAGTTAAGACAATAACCAAGCAGTGGACTAGAGAGAAACATTTGTGGACACATTGAGAAGAGAAGTACAGAAGAAAACGGTGTTAGCGTTATGGATCTTACCATTCTCATCGACTGCGAGCACACTAGTAGCTCCTGAACCACCACCGTCAGACCATTTCTGGCTGCAACGTGTAACGGCCTGAGGAGAAAGTACCGTCAGATTAGCCAGCAGCAAATGAGGATACCTCCCAAATGCCAGACTATTCCCTATATAGTGCACTTCTTCTAATTCTTCTGGCCCAATTAATACAGCTGAACCATACGTACGTCTGTAAGGCTGCGTTTGTCACGGTTCAGACAGACGACAAGAGGACCACAATTGCGTCACACCAGAAAGTTTATTAAAACTTAAGGGAGAAGGGAAGTAGGGAGTGAGTGAAGGCTCCAGGGGTTATCCCGTCCAATGTGCTGGGTCTGTGCCCCCCCCCAGTGGCAGCGGTGCGTCCGATGACGCCGGTGGTTGGTGGTCCAGAAGTCCTGGGGGGGGAGGAAACACAGACACAACGGGGCGGATGAAACAAGGCAGAAGTACAGTTCAAGGGAAATCCAAATACGTTGTAGCAAGGCAGAAGGCTGGTCAGAGTTACCGGGGGTCGAAGAGTAGTCAGGAGTCGTAATGGCAGAAAGCAGGTCTGGTTTTCCTGGGGCAGAAGAGTATCCAAGAATCAGGCAGGTCCGGGGTCACAAAACAAGGGTGAGCCAGAAGCGCGAGCACACAGGTTCCGGGTGTGAGCTTTTGCAGACGATCTGACAAAGGAGAGCTGAGAGACGGGACTTTAAATACTGGGAGAGGTTAGTGGGTAATGCAGCGCAGCTGGCAGAGTCATTAGAGCCGAGCAGAGCAGGGACAGGTGGAGCTCGTTAGGCTGAGTAGAGAGAGAGAGATGAGCAGAGTGGAAGATAGTGGAAACACATTAAGGTGGTAACCCGGTGGAGTGAGAGGGCTCATGACAGAACCCCCCCCAAGGGACGGCCCCAGAAGTCCCAAGAGCAACACCACGCCGGGCGGGAGGAGGGGAGCCGGAGGAGGGCTAGAACTCCTCCCGAACGGTCCGAGCGAACGCCCTCATCCTCGGAGGAAGCCGGAGGGCCGTGGTCGGGAGATGGGACAGGTCCCGAGACAGGATCAGGCACAGGACAGGAAGCCGAGCGGGCAGGACGGTTAGGGATCCCTCTGGGGCGGCCCCCTACGGATTGCAGGTTGATCAGGATGCCGTTGGTGGAAGGCGGTGATGAGAGTCCTATCCACAATCCGACTAGCTGGCACCCAGGTCCTTTCCTCAGGTCCATAGCCCTCCCAGTCAATGAGGTACTGGAGACCCCTACCCCTCCGTCTGGACCGAAGCAGGCGGCGGGACGGTGTAAACCAGACCACCATCGACGAGCCGTGGAGGAGGAGGACAAGGCGCAGCAGGGACCAGCGGACTCTCATGAATGGGCTTAATCTTAGACACATGGAAAGTGGGGTGCACCCTCATGGAATTAGGCAGTTGGAGCCGGACAGCAGTTGGGCTAATCACTCTTATGATAGGGAATGGGCCAATGAACCGAGGTGCCAACTTCTGCGACTCCACCCTGAGTGGCAGGTTCCTTGACGACAACCACACCCTTTGACCAACATGGTAGGTGGGAGCAGGGATTCTCCGACGGTTGGCCCCGGTAGTGTAGCTGGCAACGGATCTGAGAAGTGTGGCTCGGGCCTGTGACCAGGTGCGGCGACATCGACGGGCAAACGCAAGTGCAGATGGGCAAGTAACCTCCCCTTCCTGACTGGCAAATAGAGGAGGCTGGTATCCATAAACACATTGGAAAGGGGACATACCGATGGCAGAGCAGGTCAGAGAATTGTGTGCGTACTCCACCCATGTCAATTGCTGCGACCAGGAGTGGGGGTTGCGTGAAGTCATGCATCGCAGTGCCTTCTCGAGCTCCTGATTTGCCCGCTCTGACTGCCCATTGGATTGGGGATGGAATCCGGAAGTCAGACTGACTGTGGCTCCCAGCAGGTGACAGAACTCCTTCCAAAAAGCGGAGGAGAATTGTGGACCACGGTCAGAAACTACATCCTTTGGCAGTCCGTGGATCCGGAAGACGTGTTCCAGGACCACCTGGGCGGTCTCCTTGGCGGTTGGGAGCTTGGGGAGGGGAATGAAGTGTGCCATCTTGCTGAATCGGTCAACTATGGTGAGAATGACGGTCTTGCCCCTTGAAGGGGGCAGCCCCGTGACAAAGTCAAGGGCGATGTGAGACCAGGGACGTCTGGGCACAGGCAGGGGCTGCAGCAATCCGGCTGGGGGCTGGCAGGACGACTTGTGTTGGTTGCAGATGGGGCAGGCTTGGACGAATTCCCGTACATCCTTTCTCAGAGCGGGCCACCAGAACCTCTGGGCGAGCAGGTTGTAAGTGCGGGTGGAGCCAGGGTGACAAGCTAGGCGGGAGTCATGTCCCCACTGAACGACCTGGGACCTTAGGTTTTCGGGGACAAACTTGTTTAACATGTCCCGCAGTACATCATTCACTAGAGCCTGGAACACAGCAGGAGCATTGGTGAGGCCAAAAGGCATAACCAGATACTCGTAGTGGCCTGTTGGTGTATTGAATGCGGTCTTCCATTCATCTCCCTCCCGGATCCGCACTAGGTGGTAAGCGTTTCTGAGATCCAACTTGGTAAAAACAGTGGCTCCCTGGAGCAACTCAAAAGCAGAGGTGAGCAGAGGGAGAGGGTAACGGTTTTTCACTGTGATGTCGTTGAGTCCCCTGTAGTCGATGCAGGGGGCGAAGAGATCCGTCCCTCTTCCCCACAAAGAAGAAGCCAGCACCAGCCGGAGATGAAGATGAACGGATCAATCCTGTGGACAGAGAGTCATTGATGTAGTCCTCCATGGACCTTCTTTCAGGAGCAGACAACGAATAAAGACGGCCCCTTGGAGGGGCTGTTCCAGGGAGGAGGTCGATGGCACAGTCGTACGGTCGGTGAGGGGGGCAGAGATGTGGCTCTTGCTTTGTTAAACACTTCTCTGAGACCATGGTAGCATTCTGGGACATGGGAGAGGTCAGGGGCGGAGTTAGTAGGTACTGGCCGAGGGGGTAGTGCGGCAGCAAGCAGGCAGGTTCGGTGGCAGTCCTCTCCCCACTCCCTGATCACCCCGGTCACCCAGTCGAGCTGAGGGTTGTGCCGGGCGGAGCCATGGGTAACCCAGGATGAGGGGTTGGCCTGGAGAGGGGAGCAGGTGAAACTGGATAGTTTCTTGATGGTTTCCGGACAGACCCATCAAGACCGGGGCCGTGACATGAGTGACCGATCCGAGTAAGTGTCCGTCCAGTGCCCGGGCAGGAATAGGAGGTGTCAAACGGAGGTTCTCCAGTCCCAGTTGGCGTGCCAGCTTGATGTCCATTATGTTGGCTTCGGCGCCAGAATCCACCAGAGCAGCCAGGGTGTGAGTAGAGTCAGAGAGGCGGAGGTGAACTTGCAGCAAGGGTTTGCGGTCGGAGGACTGGATGGTCATTGAGCTCAACCGGACTCCCCCTATGCCCGGTGAGCTTCGGCTTTTAAAGGGCAGGTTACCACACGATGTCCATCACCTCCACAATAGAGGCAGAGGTTTGAGGTGAAGCGGCGCTGGCGCTCTGCAGGAGTGAGAGAGGCTCGCCCAATCTCCATAGGCTCAGACTGATCAAGCTGACTTGGGTGAGTGGCAGTAGCTGACAGGAGCCCAGTCGGATCTCTCCGAATGCCGGTAGTTGGTGGACCTTGGCGTCCCCTCTCACGACGACGGGTCTGTATCCTTCTGTCGATCCGGACAGTCAGTGCGATGGCTTCATCAAGAGTGGAAGGCAGTTCATGGGAGACCAACTCGTCCTTGATATAGCCAGCCAAGCTATGGAAGAACGCGTCCACCAACGCTGGTGTGTTCCAAGAACTTCGTCTTGCCAGGGTTCGGAAGTCGATGGAATGGTCTGCGACTGTACGTCTGCCTTGTCGAATACTGAACAGTTCACGAGACGCCTCTGCGGTTGGTGAATCCAGGTCAAACACCTTCAGCATCTCCTCAGCAAACAGGTCGAAGGTTGCACATGCGGGGGTTTGACGTTCGAACTCTGCTGTTCCCCAGAGTCGAGCTCGGCCCGTCAGGTGAGTGATGGCATACCCGACCCTAGCCCCCTCCGTGGCGAAGGTCCTTGGCTGCAAGGAGAACTGAAGTCGGCAGCTAGTCAGGAATGGCCGGACCTGGGTAGAATCGCCGTTGAACCGCTCGGGGTTTCCAATCTTGGGTTCCGGGGCAGCGGCTGAAATGACCGGGGCAGGTGACTCGGAGGCAGGGCTGGTGGGCAGACTGGCTGGGGTAAGGTTGGTGAGGAGTTGAATGATCCTGGCGAGTTGTTGTTGCTGCTGCTGGGACTGCTGCTGGTGCTGCTGGAACTGCTGATGCTGTTGGTGGCCGACCTGAAGCAGAGAGGTGATGTCGCCGCTCATGCGGCCTAGCTCTCTCTCAGTGTGTTCCAGGCGTAGCATGGCGGTGGGTTGCTCAGGTTCTTCGGTTTCCATGTCGGGGAAGTGTGCGCTGAGTCCATGATGGTCAGATCGTACTGTCACGGTTCAGACAGACGACAAGAGGACCACAATTGCGTCACACCAGAAAGTTTATTAAAACTTAAGGGAGAAGGGAAGTAGGGAGTGAGTGAAGGCTCCAGGGGTTATCCCGTCCAATGTGCTGGGTCTGTGCCCCCCCCCAGTGGCAGCGGTGCGTCCGATGACGCCGGTGGTTGGTGGTCCAGAAGTCCTGGGGGGGGAGGAAACACAGACACAACGGGGCGGATGAAACAAGGCAGAAGTACAGTTCAAGGGAAATCCAAATACGTTGTAGCAAGGCAGAAGGCTGGTCAGAGTTACCGGGGTCGAAGAGTAGTCAGGAGTCGTAATGGCAGAAAGCAGGTCTGGTTTTCCTGGGGCAGAAGAGTATCCAAGAATCAGGCAGGTCCGGGGTCACAAAACAAGGGTGAGCCAGAAGCGCGAGCACACAGGTTCCGGGTGTGAGCTTTTGCAGACGATCTGACAAAGGAGAGCTGAGAGACGGGACTTTAAATACTGGGAGAGGTTAGTGGGTAATGCAGCGCAGCTGGCAGAGTCATTAGAGCCGAGCAGAGCAGGGACAGGTGGAGCTCGTTAGGCTGAGTAGAGAGAGAGAGATGAGCAGAGTGGAAGATAGTGGAAACACATTAAGGTGGTAACCCGGTGGAGTGAGAGGGCTCATGACAGCGTTAGTCGAGTTGATGAGGTTCCTGTCTGTAATCTTCTCCAATATCAACAAAGCACTGGTTTCATGCCCCTTTAAAAACCAGAGTCAAACATGTCAGACCAAAATTTCAACCAGAGAGAGCCAACTGTTCAGATGAACGTCATCTTCATGTGGGGATGCTCACCTTACTGCAGGCCAGATGAAGAGCAGTGTTCTTGACTGCATCCTGCAGGGTGAGCTCTGCTTTGGCACTGCTCACCAACAGCTCTGACACAGACAGAGAAACATAAAGAAACTCAATTAGGAAATGAAGCGACTTATTAAAATGTAAAACAGACATGTTGAACTTAAGCCGGCTGGGCGAGGCAAAGCGGAGGAGAGGGGGCTGCGTACCGACAGCGTTGGTTTGTCCGTTCTCAGCAGCCATCATGAGGGAGGTCTTCCCGGAGGCATCGGGGGAGTTGACCTGGGCATTGTGGCCTAGCAGCAGCTGAAGACACTCCACGTGGTCCGTGAAAGCCGCCGCATGCAGGGGGGTCCTGGAGAGAGAGGAAACTTATTTCACCGATATCATGTAGGACTGTTATAAACAAGTTTGTTCAATTAACCCTGTTTATACCATAGAAATATAAAATCACTAATAGATGTATTAAAAGTAATCTACAATCCCTCATCCAACCCCAGAGGTCATTTTATTCCCAAGACAACATTATTCTCCAAAAGAAAAGGACTTTGTCATGTGCTGTAGTTACCGGTTCTTGGTGTCAGTGGCGTTGACAATGGCCGGCCCCAGAGTGTCAATCAGCATCTCTGCAGCCCCCTCGTTGTCATTGATCACAGCACAGTGGAGGGGGGCTGAACGAGTTGCCCTCGGTCTTGTGGAAAACCTCCTGTTCCAGCAGCACCTCTACACACGTGTCATGGCCTAGTGGAAGATTGATTCATACAGGAAAAAGATGACGTCGCTGCAGACCACAACAATACTCTCAGAGAAAGCTACACATCTGACAATGGTGAAGTCACAAAATATGTTTTAGCTACAACATATGCTATGTCAATCCCTGACAAAGTCCTGTTTCAGTGTAAGGTCCTCCACTGAGAGTCATATCCCTAATTCTGTTGTAGTCTTGTTCATTCCCCCACATGGCTCCGTCCACACCAATCGAATGCTTTTCAAGCCACAAGAGGGAGTGAATGAGTGTACACTTCATGGAGGAGAGAACAGAGCTACAGTCCAGTTAGTCAGTACGTACCGTTGTATGGCCTGCCTAATTCAGGGACATGTTTACGGTGCTGAAGAGAGAAAATCAGAAAAGATCTAGTGTTCCGTTAGTCCAGTACGTACCGTTGTAGCAGGCGCAGTGTAGTGGCGTGTAGCCCTGGTTGTCTGTGATGACGGGGAGGGTCTCCACTGACTGGGCGGCGTGTAGGAGCCCCCCCAGCACCCCGATGTGTCCGGATGCCGCCGCCAGGTGGACAGGGGTTCGCCCCTTACAGTCCCGAACCAGGAAGCTGGCGCTGTGCTGCAGCAGGGCCTCCACACACTCCTCATGACCCGTCACCGCCTGGGAGGAAGGGCGGGGAGACAAGAATGGATTTGAATAACTAATAATCAATGATATAATAATGAATCATCAATTATTACAAATGATGTCTGGAGGCAGGTCCCCCTACAGGGATGAATACACCACTACCCATGGACAACTACTTTTCTGAAGATAATATGTATATTTGAGCCTCCCCGTCTCTTGACTTACTGTCCATTCCCGTCTTGAACGTCCACTGCACTCTGGAGGTCAGCATTTCCAATCAGCAAACGCAAACACTCCGAATGACCGTTGGTAGCTAGAGGAGGCTAAACAGAGAGGATATGAGCTGATTGCTGGACGACTATTACCTTCACATGAACAGACAGATTTCTAGAACAGTGGTATTGGTAGATGACATCCTCATGATGTTAACACAGCAGATAATAAAACATTTTGGGGCTGAGGCCCTCGAAGCCTGTCACCTGCTAGCTGTGTACCTGGCTCTGGATAGAAGTCCCCCTGTGCACTGATCTAGGATCAGCTTACCCTCCCCAGATCCTCAGCAATAATGACAAAAAATGACCTTAGATCAGTGTGTAGTGGGCATTTTCACACTATGCTATATAATATCCCTAGAGTGGACATTGGCGTCCTAGCAACATGACCAAACAAATGTCCATCTTGGTAAGGAAAACTTTTGAATTACAGAATCTCTAGGTCTTACGTGATATCCTATGCGTACCTGCAGCGTGGATGGGGGTCCTCTTCAGGGTGAAGTCTTTAACCAGGATGGAGGCTCCCTGGTTGATGAGGACGTGAACACACTCCACATGGCCTTTAAAGGCAGCCAGGTCCAGAGGGGTGCGCCCCTGGCTGTTCCTCACGTCTAGATCCAGCAGAGACTGAACCAGGACCTCCATAGCATGGTGGTGGCCGTGGTACGCCTGAATGGAAACAAACAC
The DNA here is from genome assembly GCF_020615455.1 of Coregonus clupeaformis. NCBI lineage: Eukaryota > Metazoa > Chordata > Actinopteri > Salmoniformes > Salmonidae > Coregonus > Coregonus clupeaformis. The sequence goes on from NW_025534777.1 coordinate 148,966, forward strand.
ACAGTCTGAAGCAAAGTCCAGTGTTATGCCTGAACAGATATACACTCCTAATATAATCAATGTCCTATAGTAGACCAGTGGTACGCCTGAACAGAAATACACTCTTAATATAATCAATGTCCTATAGTAGACCAGTGGTATGCCTGAACAGAAATAGTCCTAGACCCCTAAAGTAGACCAGTGTCTCTCAAATCGGGTGCCCATTTTTCTCCCGCCCAGCATCAACATCGAAGGTCCCTGTCAAGCGTGAGATTTAGAAACAAACACTCTACTATTGGTCAGAGAAGGATTGTTGTTTGGTACTCCAAAAATAGCCATTTCTGCACTAGGCTGCAACTTTATATCAAATGCTTCAAAAAGGGTTTTAAATAGTGGACAACTAATCTGCCAGATGGGGACAGGACCAGAACATGTGGGTCAAGTCCGCCAAGGAGCTTTTACACCTGTCACATGTACCATCAATATTTGGGTAGAATTTGGACAATCTAGCCTTACTGAAATGGATACGGTAAAGTACCTTAAACTGTATAAGGCTGAGCCGGGCACAAGAGGAGCTTCCATTTACCCTCAGTAAGGCATTTCACACTCAGATCGGATTTTATTCAAAGCCTCCTCTGAACAAACTCAAGCATACAACTAGGGCTGTGATGGTCATGGAACTTCAGGTGTCGGTGATTGGCGTGTCTTATGTACGTGGTCATCGACAAAACTGACAGCTGACAGGGGGGCGGGACGGACATTAGCAAAGAAAAACATTAGCGCGTTTAGGCCAGTCTTCCTCTCAAGTTTGGGGAAGCTAATTTTCACCATGAAAAAATATCAAGCATTCCATGCATCATCACATTTGCAAACTTATGTAAAATAGCTGACTATTCCTAATGTGATTAGTAAATTGGATAGTCATAATTTAGGCTAATAATATAACTCAATCACTGTTCGCAAAAAAAGGCTGTTCAATGCAGCGCGTGGTGGAGTAGGTTTCTTTTCACTGGAAAAATGTGGCCTTTTATTATCTTAAAATCACGCAATTCTACTACACTTTATATGACTAGAGAGATTAACAGAATCTTTTTCAACACGACTTTCAAGTGGCACTGACCCAGTGATAAAGACAGTGAATATGCACACTCACCGGGGATATAGCCGATGCCAATGATACTGTTCCCTCAATTAAGTTGAGGATTTTGATCATTAAAAAGACATTAGTATTTTCATCTTCTTCTCTTTGAAGCAATAAGCCAATTGCTTTCCAAACTGTTTTCCCTCCATTGTATTTTGAAAAATTGCGATATGCCTGGTTGAGCCTCTCTTTCACTGACATTCACAACTCAACAGTCATCTATTTGGAAGACTATTCGCCGCACTCCGCTGCCTTCCGACAGGCTACGCGATTTAAAACAATCCAGAAGAAGCTAATGATCATGCTTTCTGGTATAGTATACACACGTAACATGTAGGATTCCCAGAATATGTTCTATATTCTCATTATTAACTCATTATAATCAGTGGTTTAATTAGAGTATGATTGGCTAAATAAAACAATGGGCCTATGGTAATGCAACATTAAGTGATTCAAGGAAACTAGCCTATTTTGTTTGTTTATTTGCTAGGGCATCTGAATTACAATTATTCATGAACAATAATTTTGCATATCTTATTCTTCTAACATTGAATAGCCTAAAATGTGGTTATTACAGCTGTTGGTGCTGTCATCTTCAGGACAGGAATACCGGCTTACTTAACGGAGGAATAAACACACATGTTCATCGTTGGTGTTTCAACCAGAACGCGGGAAAATGCCCTTTCTTTATTTTCGCACATGCGCAGTTGTACATCTCTCATAGGGCATAACTGTACCAGTGTAAGAACACAATTTATAACATATTAGTCTATATGTTAACACCCCCCACTTGCTCTTATACTGTACAAGTCGTATTCAACCTAACGATCAACACATTTAGCTTACAGTTATACATCTCACAAATGTCAGTTTACATTCCAAACATATAACCCAAGAATTTTTCATTTTTGAACTTCGTTACAGGTTTAGTCAAAACATCTGCAACCATGTCTGCCGTTGGACAATATTCAATACTTATTTTGCCATCACTGAGCGCAGATCGAATGAAATGATATCTGATGTCAACATGTTTACATCTCTGACGACATACTGGGTTCTTTGACAGAGCAATTGCACCTTGGTTATCTTCAAAGATTGTTACTGGTGCATATTGGCACTCACTATCCATCTGGCCCAATAACTGTACAAGGTACAAACTTTCTTGTGTAGTAGCAGCCAGTGCCATGTACTCTGCTTCACATGTAGATAAAGCTACTGTTGGCTGCTTCTTAGACCTCCATGAAATAACAGGTCCACATTTAGTTAAACTAAAACAATACCCTGTTATGCTTCATCTGTCACTTTGATCTGCTGCCCAATCAGCATCACTATATGCTACGAGGTTGTGTTTTTCCACCCCCTTTTTGTAACACAACTCCTGATTCATTGTCCCCTTCAAGTACCTCAACACATGTTCAGCTGTTATCCAGTGTTGCTCTTTTGGTTCTGATAGGTATTGTGACAGCTTGCTGACAATCCAGCTGATATCCGGTCTTGTACATGTCATAACATATATCAAGCTGCCTATCACTTCACGATACCTTTTTGAATCAATAGGTTCACCATCAAAGTTTGTTTTTTTGTTCACATGGTGTTGACCTTGTTTTACAGTTGACATACCAAACCTTTCCAGTATCTTGGTTATGTACCTTGTTTGGCTCATCTTTATTTTCCCTTCACTTTGTGTAAAATCGATGCCTAGGAAATGTCTAAGCCTCCCAAGATCTTTCATCTTAAATTTTTCACTTAACATTTCTTTTACACTTGTGAGTGAGTCACTATCACTAGCAGCGATAATTAGATCATTGACCCAAATTATCAAAATGATCCTTTCTGTTGCAGTTTGTTTGTTGTAAACACAGTGATCAGCTGGGTTCTGTGTAAAACCATGGTGATCATGCAACATTTTGTTCCAGTTCCTTCCTGACTGTTTCAGGCCGTACAGTGACTTGTTCAGTTTGCAGACTAGTTGCTCACCTGTATCTGACCTGACTTCAAAACCCTCTGGTTGCTCCATGTACACTTCACAGTCAATAGGAGCATGTAGATATGCTGTTTTGACATCCATCTGATGTAACTCTAAGTCATACTGAGCTGCTAGCTGCATCAAACAACATACTGATGTCATATTTGCAGTTGGAGAAAAAGTCTCCTTATAGTCTATTCCTGCCACTTGACTATATCCCTTTGCAACATATCTTGCCTTGTATGTCTCAGTCTCATCTGAATTGTTTTTGACCGCATAGACCCACCTGCCCCCAAATGCATTTTTACCCTCTGGCAGTGTGGTCAATGTGAATGTATCATTTTCCCTAAGGGAATCCATCTCCTCCTTCATAGCAGTAGCCCAAATCTCTGATTTTGGTGAAATCATTGCTTCTTTGAAGGTTTGTGGTGCATTGCACATTACTCTGTAGCAGTAGTCAACACTAGGTGGTATCTGGTCATCACACTTCACTTTACACTCATAGTCTTTTAAGTACTGGGGCTTCTTCCCTCTCTCTGTCTGGATAGCGTGGACTCTGACTATCTGAAGTCTCGATTTGCACATCTTGTGTCTCTTCGGAATTTTGATCTGCCATCTTGGCTTTTGGCATGGGGGATTGAAATCTCTCCCCATGAAGATCATCACTCATTTCCAAATCTGTCTGAGTTTGGCGTTCGACTACATCTTTTGTAACGAACTTGACTAATCTGTTTTTAAGAACTTTTCCAGTGTCTGGGTAGTAGACTAGGTATGCTGGACTATTTTTATCATACCCGACAAAAATACCCTTTTCACATCTTGAGTCCAACTTTTTCTTGTTCTGTCTGTATGCATAGCAAACAGATCCAAATTCTTTCATCTTTGAAAGATCAGGCTTTCTCCCAGTAAACATGTAGTGTGGAGTCTGTCCTACACGCTTATTGTAACACCTATTGCGAATTACTGCAGCAGTCATTACAGCATATGTCCACAATTTCTTTGGTAGGTTGCTCTCAAGTAGCATGCATCTTGCCATTTCAAACAGTGTTCTCCAATTTCTCTCAGCGGTCCCATTTTGATGGGGTGAGTAAGGGGCTGAAGTTTCATGTCTTATGGCATTCTTACTGAGCAGTGACTGGAACTCTTTGGCTGTGTACTCTGTGCCATTATCTGACCTGACACACTTTATTTTTTCCATAAGGGGCCACATCAGCAATAAACTTCTCAGTAGCTTTTACAGTATCACTTTTTGCTTTTAGGAAATACACAAAAACTGACCCTGAATAATCATCCGTAAATGCTAGAGTATATCCGAACCCATCTTTCGCCTCTGGCTCAATAGGGCCAGCCAAATCAGTGTGCACAAGCTCAAGAGCTGCTTTTGCCTTTTCATCAGGCTCTCTGTTTCTGCTCTGAACAAATTTTCCCTGTGTGCAGATTTCACAGTTGAGGGTAGATTTGTCAATCTTACCTGTGATTTTCATTCCCTCTGTCACATTTTCTAACTTTGACACATCCTCAAAATTACGTACAGCGCCTTCGTCAGCGTTGTTTTCACCCGACGACCCGTGTTGTGTCAGCGTTGTTTTCACCCGACGACCCGTGTTGTCTCTCAGGTAAACCTCCGCTGCACCTCTCCTCTCCGCGACACCATTCGTTCTTGTTCCGTCAGCCAGCTCCACGGAATGTTTTTCCGGTTTGAAAGTCTCGTCAAACTCCTTAAACTTCCCGATGTCCGTGACTATATGTGACGTTGCTCCCGTATCAACCATCAGCCCTTTATGTTTCAGTCCACGAACCTGACAGTCACTTATTTTGAATGCAAATGTGTGGCCTTCAGCATCTGTTGCTTGTTTCACATTGTCTCTTCTTTTTTCGTCTGCAATTTGCGTCAGTATGAGTGGAGCGCTTGCAAAAACTACACCACTGTCTCCGTTCTCTGTGCTCTCCAGTAACAGTACATTCCCGGGCCTTGTGCCCTTT